>NW_026694663.1:0-230931 GCF_021218885.2 Marmota monax | reverse complement strand
ACTAGCTCTGAACCTTGCTATAACCCCATCCCTTCCCCCAAAACTAACCCTAACTCTAAACCCTAACCTAAACAAAACCCTAAACATGACCCTAACCCTGATAATACCCCTAGCTCTTACAATTTGACCCTTACATTAAATCTAACCCTTACACTAAACATAGCCATAAACCTAACCCTAAAACTATCCCTAACCATAAGCCTAGACCTGACATTCGCCCTAACACTAATCCAAAACCTAACCCTCATCTTAGCCCTTAACTTAGCCTAATCATAACTCTAATGAAATCCTAGCCCTAACCCTAATTCTAACCTTCTTCCTAGTCCTAAACCTAGCTAGAACCTCATCATTTACACTAAACCTAACCCTAAGCCCAAAACTAACATGAGGCCTAAACATAAACATGAACCTATTCCTATTTATAGCCCTAATTAAGCCCTATAACTAACCAAACCCAAAGCCTAGCCCTAAGACTAATTCTCACTCTCGCCCTAGCCCTATACCTAGCTCTAACCCTATTTTAATCATAACCCTACTCCTAGCTATAAACCCAGAATTAATGCTAGCCATATCCTTAGCCCTAGATCTATCCTAACTCTAAATCTAACTCTAATCCTAAACCTAACACTAGTCCTAAACCTAACACTAATCTTAAAACTGGCCCTAACCTAGCCCTGACCTTAAAACAAAACCGAGCCATAGCCCTAACTTTAAAGATTAAGCTAAACCAAAATCTAACCATACACCTAGCCCTAACACTAGCCTTAATTGGAGTCCAAACCCTAATCCTAAAACTATCCTTGACCTTAAATTTGTCCCTAAGACTAATCCTAGCCTAACGTTAAACTTAACCCTAACAATAGAACAAGTCCTAACCCCAATCATATAACTTTCCCAAATCATGACTCTACTGCAAACACTGGCCGTAACTCTAAAGCTAGCCCTAACTCTAACCAAAACCTAGCCCTAATCTGAAACCTAATGCCAGCTTTAACCCTAAACCTAATCCTAACAGTAGCCCTAACCCTATCCTAAATATAGCCCTAAACCCTATCCCATACCCTAAGCCAACCCTAACCCTAATCCTAACCATGGACCTAACCCGAATCCTCAGCCTAACCCAAATCCTAATTGTATTACTAGTCCTAATCCTAGCCCTCATTCTAGCTGTAACCATAATTCAAACCTGATACTTATTCTGAACCTAATGGTAACCGTAGGTATAAACCTGACCCTAGCCCTAACCATAACCGTAAACATAGCCCTAAACCTAGCTCTAACCCTATCCCTTACCCTAAGTCAACCCTAAACCTAATGCTAACCGTAGTCCTAACACTAATCCTTAGCCTAACGCAAACCCTAACCCTATTACTAGTCCTAAACATAGCCCTCATTCTAGCTCTAACCATAACCCAAACCCTAACCCTAACCTTCACACTTATTCTTACAATAATGGTAACTATATGTTTAAACCTCACCCTAACCCTAAACCGAACCCTAACACTAGCACTAGCAATAAACCTATACCTAAAACTAACCCTAACACTAGCCCTAGACATAAACCTAATCCTAAATCTAGCCATATCTCTAGCCCTAGACCTAAACATAAACCTAGACCTAGCCCTAATGATAAACCTTCACCTAACCCAAAAACTAACCCTACACCTAGACCTAACTCTAGTGATAATTCTGGGTTTAACCCTAACCCTAACACTAACCTGAACACTGACCATGACCCTAACACTAAATCTAGCTCTAAACATCACACTAACACTAACACTAACCCTAACCCTAACACTTGAAGTAGCCATGACAGTAACCCCAAAACTGGTCCTAATCATAACACTAGTTCATACATTAACTGTAGCCCTAACACTAGCCCTAAGCTAACCCAAAACCTGGTCCTAATCCAAGTGCTAACCGTAGCTTTAATCCTAACACTAACCCTAGCCATAAGCCAATTTCTAACACTTGCCCTATCCCTAGATATTATCCTATTTGTTACCTTAAGCCAAACCCTAAACCTAATGCTAACCCTAATCTTAACCTTAGTCCATATAGCCTAACCCAAACCCTAACCCTATTATTAGTCCTAACCCTAGCCCTTATTGTAGCTCTCACCATAACCCAAATTCAAATCCTAACTGTGAAAGTTATACTGAACCCAACACTAACCATAAGTCTAAACATGATGGTAACCCAATCCCGAACCCTAACATTATCCCTACCACTAATCCTATACCTAAACCTAAACCTAACACTAGTCCTAGACCTAAACCTAATCCTACGTTTAGCCATAACTGTAGCCCTAGACCTGAAAAACAACCTTGCCCTAGCCCTAACAATCACCCTTAACATAACCCAAACACTAACCCTAATTCCAGACCTAATCCTACTCTTAATTTGGGCACTAACCCCAACACTAACTCTAACCTGAACACTGACCCTGACCCTAACATAAACCTAGCTCCAAAGTACACCCTAACTCAAAACCTAATCCTAACACTACACCTAGCCATAACCATAACTCTAAAACTAGACCTAATTCTAACCCTAGCTCTTAACTACCCATAACCCTAACCCTAGGCCTAAACTAACACAAAACCTAGCCCTAATCTTAGGCCTAAACCTATACGTAAGTGTAACCCTAAACTAACCTTAGTCCTGACCCTAACCATAACCCTCCCCTTAGACCTAACCGTAGCTCAAAGCCTAAACTTTACCCTAAGCATAACCTTAGCCCTATACCAATCACTAACCTAACCATAGCCCTAATCCTAACCTTAACCCTAGCCCTAACCATAGCTATAATTCTATCCACTACCTTAATCCTAGCCCTAATCCTAACAATAACTCTAGCCCTAACCCTAGATCTATTCCTATCTATTACTCTAACAATAATCCTAACCCTAATGCTAACTCTAGGCTTAACCAAAACCCTATCACAACCCCTAAACCTATCCATTACCCTAAAACTAACCTGAACTCTAAACTTAAGCTATTCATTACACTAACCCTAACTCTATCCCTATCATTAATTAAAGCCCTAAACCTAAACCTTAACCTAAACCAAACTGTAAGCCATACCCTGACCTTCATAATAAATCTAACTCTAAACTTGACCCTTACCCTAAATCTAACCCTTACACTAGATCTAACCATAAACATAACCCTAAATCTATCCCTAACTGTAATCCTAGACTTAAACCTAGACTCTTACCCTAACACAAACCCTAGCTCTAAAATTTATTCTAACCAAAAAACTAACCCTAACACTAGACAAACGTAAATCTACCCATAACCATTACTCTAGTTCTTACATTATCCGTAACCTAACACTAGCGCTTAACCTCACACACAACCTAGCCCTAATACTAGCCCTAAACCTAGAGCTAAGTGTAAACCTAACCCTATCCCTAGCACTAACCTTAACCTTAATATTGGCCCAAGCCCTAACCCTACTCAAATTCTAACACTTACCCTAAATATAACCCTAAACATAACCCTAAATCTAGCACTAATCCTAACTGTAACCATAGCACAAATCCTAGCACAAAGTCTATTTATTACCTTAAACATAACCCTAACCCTAATGCTAACCCAAGCCATAACCATAACCCTAACCCTAACCATAGCCCTGACTCTAACCCTAAATTTAACTCTAGCCTTAATCCTAGCTCAAACCCTAACACTTCACCTAAACTTAGCAATAACACTAACCCTAGGCCTATATCTAAACCTAGCCAAAATCCAAACGTTAACACAAGCCCTAACACTAGCACTAACCCTATCCTTTACCCTAAACATAAGCCTAACCCAAATGCTAACCCTAGGCCTAACCCTAATCCTATCGCTAACACTAACCTTATCTATTACTTTAAACATAACCTGAACCCTAAACCTAACACTATCCATTACTTTAACCCTAACCCTAATGCTAATTTGAGCCTTAACCCTAAACCTCATCCTAAACCAAACCCTAAACCAGACTCTCACCATAATAATACACCTAGCTCTAAACCTGACTTTACCCTAAACCTAACTTTCCACTAGACTTAGCCATAAAACTAAAGTAAACACTATTGCTAACCATAACTTTAGACCTGACATTAGCCCTAGTCCTGATCCTAGATCTAATCCTAACACAAACCCTAGCCCTCATCCAAGCCCTAAAACTATCCTTATCCTAACCAGAACACTTACCCTATTCCTATCCCTAATTTTAACCCTCGTCCTAGCCTTGAACCTAGCCATAACCTCATCCATTCCCCTAAAACTAACCATAACCCTAACATAAACACTAACCCTAATTCTAGCCCAAACCATGCACCTAACCCTAACACTAAACCTAGCGCTAATCTAGCCCTAGCCCTAATTTAGCCCTAACCCTAAGCAAACCCGTAACTCTAGCCCAAAGAATAACTCTAACTCTCACCATAGCCGTATTTCTATTTCTAAACATGTCCATTACCGTAACACTAACACTAGCCCTAACTTTAGCCCTAACCCTAGATGTAACCATAACTCTAAATGTGACCCTAAAATTAAGCCTAAACCTCACCCTACCACTAGCTGAACACTATCACTAATCCAAAAACTAACCCTAACCCTAGGCCTAGCCCTAAAACAAAACTGAGCCATTACCCTAAACCTAAACCTAACCTAAACCAAACCCTAACCATACAACTAGCCATAACCTAGCTCAAATTTGAGTCCTAGGACAAAAATTAACACTTTCCCTGACGCATATTAAAACACTAACCCTAGCTCTTTATATCACCCTAACCCTAAAGCTAATGCTAACACCATTCCTAGCCCAAATCCTAACCCTAAAACTAACCCTATTAGTAACCCTAGTTATTGCATTAGCCATAGTCCTAATCCTATCCCTAACCCAAAAACAAAAAATAGCTTTAATCTGAGCCCTAAAACTAGATTTAACCCTAACCCTAACCTGAGCTCTAAGCCTAGCTCTAAACCTATCCCTAATCCTAAGCCAAACCCTAACCATAATCCTAACACTAGTCTTAATTGTATCCTTACCCTAATCAAACACTAACCCTATTACCAGTCCAAACCCTAGCTCTCAATCTAGCTTTAAACCTAATCCTAACTTTCACCCTTATTCTGACCATAACACTAATTATAGGTGTGAAACTGACCCTAACCCTAAACCAAACCCTGCAACTATGCCTATCAGTAAATGTTTACCTAAACCTAATCCTTACACTACCCCTACACCTAAACCTAATCCTAAATCTAGTGATGGCTCTAGCCCTACACCTAAACACAAACTTAGACATAGCCCTAACAATAACCCTTAACCAAAACCAAACAATAACACTACCCCTAGGCCTAACCCTACTCCTGATTCTGGCTTTCACCCTAATTCTAATCTGAAAACTGTCCCTGACACTAACACTAAACCTAGCTCTAAACCTGACCCTAAACCAAAATCTAAACCTAACACTAGAACTAGCCATAACCCTAACCCTAAAACTAGCCCCATTTGAACCCTAGATCATACTTTATCCATAGCACTAACCCTAGACCGAAAGCTAACACAAAACCTAGCCGTAATCCAAGGCTTAAACCTACCGTAAGCACAACCTTAACCCTAAACCTAGCCATAATCCTAAGCCTAACCCTCACCTTAGACCTAATCATAGCTCAAAGCCTAAACTTTGGCCTAAACATAACCCTAGCCTTATCCCTAACAATAACTCTAACCCTAGCCCTAACCCTCACCCTCACCCTAACCCTAACCCTATATATTACCCTTATGATAACTGTATTCCTAATGATAACTGTAGATCAAACCCTAACCCTATCTCAAACACTAAATCTCTCCATTACCCTAAACCTACCCTGAACCCTAAACCTAAACCTACCCATTACCCTAAACCTAACTCTAACCCTAATGCTCATTTGAGCCCTATCCCTAAATCTTAACCTAATATAAACCATAACCCTGACATGAACCTAAAAATGCCCCTAGCTCTAAAACTGACCCTTACCCTATACCTAAACCTTACACTAGATTAAGAAATAGACCTAATCCTAAATCTACTCCTAATTGTAACACTAGACCTGACATTATACCCTAGCCCTAATTCTAGACCTAACCCTACAACATACCCTAGCCCTCATCCTAGCCCTAACCCTAGCATTAATCATAACCCTAACCCTAAACCTAGCCCTAATCCTAATTCTAACCTCACTCTACCTCTAAACCTAGCTGTAACACATCCCTTACTGTAAACTTAACCCTAACCCTATCCCTAATTCAAGGCCTAAGCTGAACACTAACCCTAGTTCTAATCCTTGCCCTGAATTAGCTCTATCTCTAAAACTAACCATATCCCTAGCCCTAGAACTAACTCTAACTCTCGCCCTAGTCTTATCCCTAGTTCTATCTCTATCATTTACCATAACCCTAAATCTAGCCATAACCCTTACCCTATCTTTAGACCTAGCCCTAACCCTAGATCTAACCCTAACTCCAAATCTTAACCTAATCCTAAACCTAAGTCTAACACAAACACTAGCCCTAATCCTAATGCTAATCATAAAATTAGCCCTAATCCTAAACCTAGGACTAAAACAAAACTGAGCCATAGGGGCTGAGGATGTGGCTCAAGCAGTAGTATGTTTGCCTGGAATGTGCAGGGTGCTGGGTTCGATCATCAGTACCAATAAAAATAAAATTAAAAAAAGATGTTGTGTCCACCAAAAACCAAAAAAATAAAAAATAAAAATAAAGACTATGTAAAAATTCTCTCTCTCAAGGCTGGGTATGTGGCTCAAGTGGTAGCATGCTCACCTAGCATGTGTGAGGCACTGTGTTTGATTCTCAGCACCACATAAAACAAAATAAAGATATTGTATCCACCTAAAATTTAAAACTAAATATTTAAAAAAATTCTTTCTCTCTCTCTTTCTCTCTCTCTGTCTAAAAAAAACAAAAACAAAAACAAAAACTGAGCAATAGTCTAACCTTAAACCTTAAATTAAACCAAACCCTAACACTACACCTAGACCTAACCCTAGATCTAATTCAAGTCCTAACCATAATCTTAAACTAACCCTGGCACTGTTCATATCCTAACACTCACCCAAGGTCTAAACACCACCATAAACTTAAACTGAACCCTAACAGTAACCCTATACTTAATATGAGTCATAACGCTAACCTTAAAACTAACCCTGATACTGACTCATATCCTAAGAGTCACCCTAGCTCTAAACACCGCCCTCACCTTAAACTGAACCCTAACAGTAATCTTAGCCCTTATTTGAGTTTTAACCCTAACCCTAAAACTAACACTGTCTCTGAATCATATCCTAATACTAACCCTAGATATAAATATCACCCTAACATTAAACCAAACCCTAACATTAAACCAAACCCTAACATTAAACCTAACCCTAATAATAGACCTACTCCTACCCCTAACCCTAATTGTAACCCTAGTTATTACATTAGCCATTGCCATAACATTAGCCCTAAAAATAACACAAAAATTAACCCTAATCTGATCCCTAAACCTAGATTTTACCCTAACCCTAAACCTAACTGTAGCCCTAACCTAGCTCTAAGTCTATCCCTTACCCAAAGTGAAACCCTAACTCTAATGGTAACCCTAGACCTATCTCTAATCCTTAAGCTAACCAAAACCCTAACCCTATAAATAGTCACAACCCTATGCTCACTCTAGCTCTAACCCTATCCCAAACCCTAACGTTAACCCTGAACATTATTTTGACCCTAAAACTAACCCTAGGTCTAAATCTGACCCTAACCCTATACCAAACCATACAAATAGGCCTAGACCTAAACCAAATCCCAAATCTAGCCTTATGTCTAGCCCTAGACCTAAACAAAAACCTATCCCTAGCCCTAAAAGTAATCCTTAACCTAACACAAACACTAAACCTACCCCTAGACATAAACGTAATTCTAATTCTGGCTATAACCCTAACTCTAACTCTAACCAAAACACGGACCCTGTCTTTAAGAGTAAACCTACCTCTAAACCTGACCCTAACCAAAAATCTAAACCTAACACTAGACCTACCCATAATACTAACCCTAAATCTAGCCATAATCATAACCCTAGCTCTTACATTACCCACAGTCCTAACCCTAGGCCAAAACCTAACATAAAATCTAGAGCTAATCCTAGATCTAAGCGTAACCCTAACCCTAACGCTAAACTAACATTCGATTAGTCCTAACCCTAGCTCAAAGCCTAACCCTTACCCTAAACATAAACCTACACCTATCCCTAAATAGACCCCTAATACTAGCCCTAATCCTAAACTTAACCCTAGCCCTAAAACTAGCTCTAAACCTACCCATTACCCTAAACCAAACCTTAAACTTATTGAGGACCTAGGCCTAATCCTAACTCTAAACCTAACCACAAAACTAAATCTACACCTAACCATAAACTCTCTCCCTAGCCCTAAAACTATTTCTAAACTTATCCCTTAGTGGAACTCTAAACCTAGCCCTAACCCTAGGCCTAACCCTAGCATTTTCTTAGCTCTAGCCCCAACCCTAGATCTAACCCTAACTCTAAATCTCACCCTAATGCAAAGCCTAAGCCTAAATCTAACACTAATCCTAACCCTGACCCTAACTCTACTCCTAAAACTAGCCCTAACTCTAGCCCTAGCCCAAATGTAAAACCGAGCCGTAGCCCTAACCCTAACCCTTAACCTAAACCAAACCCTAACCTTACACATAGCTTTAACCCTAGACCTAATTCGACTTTTAAGCACAACCATAAAAATAACCCTAACCCCGATTCTGATGCTAAAACTAACACTAGTTTTAAACATCTCCCTAAACATAACACTAGACCTAGCCCTAATCCTAACCCTAAAACTAGCCTTAATTGTAAACGAGTACTTACATTAGCCATAACTCTAACCCTAGCCCTAACTTAACCCAAAACCTAGCGAATCTGAGCCCTAACCAGAGATTTAACCCTAACCTTAACCTTAACCCTAAACCTAGCACTAATAATAACCATAAACTTAGCTCTAACCGTAGCTCTAATCCTATCCATTACCCTAACCATAATCCTAAACTTAATGCTAACCCTAGGCCTAAACCTTATCATATCCCTAATCCTAACCCTATCTATTACCCTAAATCTAACTTGAAACCTAAACCTAACTACCTAAGCTAATTCCAGCCCTAAATTTAAAACTTAACCTATCCCAAACACTAATCGTGACCCTGACCCACAAAATACACTTAGCTGTAAACCTGACCCTAACCCTATACCTATCTTTAACTGTAAAGCTGGACCTGAAATTAGTCTTAGCCCTAATCTTAGCCCTAAACTATCCTTAATTGTAACCCAAACCATAACCCGAGGTTTAAACCTAATTCTAACCCTCACCCTAGCCCTGCACCTAGCTATAACCCCATCCCTTACCCTAAACTTAACCATAACCGTAATCATAACCATAATCTTAAACCCAACCATCATCCTTGCCCTAGCCCTAGGCCTAAAACTAACACCAAGCCTAGCACTAACCCTAATTTAATCCTATCCTAACCCTAAACCTATCCTTAAGACTAATTCTAACTCTTGCCCTATCCCTATCCCTAGTTCTATCCTTAGCCCTAGCCCAAACCTAGATCTAAACCTAAATCTAAATTTAAACCTAACTCTAAATTTAACCATAATCATAATCCTAAACCAAACCTGCACACTAGCCCTAACACTAATGCTATTCCTAAAACTTGCCTTACCCCTAGCCCTAGCCATAAAACAAAACCAAGCCATATTCCTAACCCTAAACTTTAATCTAAACCAAACCATAAACCTACACGTATCCCTAACCCTAACTCTAAAAATAACCCTCACCCTGACACTGATCCTAACACTAATCCTAGCTCTAAATATCACCCTAACCTTAAATTAACCCTAACACTAACCTAGCCTTAACCCTAACCCTAAAACTAGTCCTAATCATAACCCAAGTTTGTACATTAGTCGTTGTCATAACCCAAGCCCTAAACCTAACACAAATCCTACCCCTAATTCTAGTCCTACCCCTGGCTTAAACCCTAATCTTAACTCTAACACTAGAACAAACCCTAACCCTAACCCTAGGCCTAATGCTAACTCTAACCCTATATCCCTATGCCTTATCCTAAGCCAAACTCTAACCCAAATGCTAACCCTATTCCTAACACTAATCCTTAGCCTAACTTGAACACTAACAGTATTGTGAGTCCTAACCCTAGCCCTCATTCTAGTTCTAACCCTAACCCTGACCCTTATTCTGATCTTAACAGTAATCCTAAGTCTAAACCTGACCTTAACCCTAAACCAAACCCTAACACTAGCCCTACTGGTAACCCTAACACTAGATCTAGACCAAAACTAATCATAAATATAGCTACAATTCTAGCCCTAGGCCTAAACAAAATCCTAGCTTTAGCCCTAACAATAACCCTTAACCTAAACTAAACACTTACCCTAACATTAGACCTAAACCTAGCCCTAATTCTGGCTCTAACCCTAACCCTAATTCTATCCAAAACACTGACACTGACCCTAACAATAACCTATCTCTAAACCTAACCCTAACAAAAAAAAAACTATTTCTAACACTAGACCTAGTCATAACCCTCAACCTAATACTAGCCCTAAATATAACCCTAGCCCTAACCATATTTTAATCCCAATCTTAAACCTAACAGCAGCCCAAACCTAACCATAGTCCTAATCTTAGCCCTAAACTTAAAACAGAATCTTGCCATTATCCTAGGCCTAAACTTAGCCCTGAGCATAACCCTAACCCTAACCCTAGCCCATATACCTACCCTAATACTAACCCTTGCCTTAGACTCAAACCCTAGCTTAAAGCCTAACCCTTACCCTAAACATTACCCTAGCCGTATTCTAAACCATAACCCTAATGCAAGCTCTTATCCTAACATTAATCCTAGCTCAAACTTTAGCTCTAACTCTGTCAATTACCTAACCCTGACCTTAATCCTAACTATAACCCTATCCCTAACACTAAACTTAACCCTAACCATAAACATAACCAAGACCTAACCATAAACCTAAACCTCACCATATATGTAACCCTAGTTGAAACATTGAGCCTTACACTAAACCTAATCATAAGACTACCCCTAATCCATACCCTAACCCCAACCCTAACCCTAAATCTAACATTATGCATTACCCTAAACCTAACCCTAACTCTAATGAAAACATTAGCCATAACCCGAACCCTAAATGAAACCCTAGCCATAAACATAACTGTAGCCCTAAACGTAAACCTAACCCTCACCCTAGCCCTAACCCTAACTCAAACACTAACCCTTACCCTAACCTAAACATAACCCTAGCCCTAAACCTAACACTTACCATAAACCAAACCCTATCCTTATTCCTAAACCTAACTCTAATTTTAGAATTAATGCAAACCATAACCTAGCCCTAACCCTAGCTCTTAATCTATCCATTAGACTAAACATAATCCTAACCTAATGCTAAATTTAACCCTATTGCTATACCTAATTTATCCATTATCCTAAACCTTAACTGAAATCTAAACCTAAGCATATTCATTACCGTGACACTAAGCCTAAACCTAAAACTAATTCAAACTCTAACCCAAAAATTTGACCTAAACCATATGCTAACCCTGACCTAACCCTAATAATACCTACAACTCTAAACCTGACCCTAACTCTAAACATAGCTTTGACACTAGACCTAGCCATAACCTAACCTAAAACTGTCCTTAACAATAACCCTAGATCTGACATTAACCCTAGTCCTAGTTCTAACCCTGAACCTAACAGAAACCCTAGCCCTAAACCTATCCTTAATCCTAACCCAAACACTAACCCTAGCCCTAATCCTAATTCTAACCCTCATGCTAGCCATAAAGCTAGTTATAACCCAACCCATTCTACTAAACTTAATCCTAAACCCAATGCTAATCCTAAACTTAGCCCTACCTCTAGGCCTAACCCTAACACTAACTCTAGCCCTGATCCTAGCCCTAATCCTATCCCTAATTTAGCTTTAACCCTAACCTTAACACTAAGCCTAGTTCTAAATCTAAATCTGACTCTCATCCTAGCCATTATCCTAGTTCTAACCCTATTCATTACCATAACACTAACCCTAGCCATAACCCTAACCCTTCATCTAACCCTAACTCTAAATCTAATGCTAATCCAAAGCCTAAACCTCACCCTAACACTAGCCCTCACCCTAACTCTAATTCAAAATCTAGCCCTAACCCTATCCTGACCCTAAAACAAAACTGAGTCATAATCCCTAACTCTAACCCTTAACCTATAGAAGTCAAGATGAAGTTAAACCTTAAAACACAAACTGTTTCTGACAGCGAAAATTGAACCGAGAAGGCCCAACCTGAGAAACATGATAATGCTAGGTAAAAGATGAATCCTGACCGGTATCAAAGAAATTTGAACAAAAATAACTCTAGTCCAAACATTAGTTCTCACCCTAGTCCTAACCCTAATCCTAAAACTAAGCCTTTTCTGTTTATAGAGCTTAATCATAAGAGCTGCAAACTTGGCATGCCTAGTAGGACAAGATAACAAATGAATCCTGCCTAGTATCAATAAAATCTGACCAAATATTTGGGGGAGGTGTTTCAGTAAATGCCTATTTCCCCTAAAGTGCTCTTGGATAAATGTTTTTTTTTTTTTTTTTCATGCTTTAGCTTAAGGAACTTTCACAAGGAACAAACCAGCGAAGTGATTGTGTACGTAACGTTTCATGCAGCTAACACCAACTTTGTTTGATTTCCAGCTTCATTTCCATTCACACCTATAGGCCATAATGTAGTGAAAACTAAAAATTCAAACTGTTCCTGACACTGAACTATTGAATCTTGAAGTCCCAAACTCAGGGAGCCTACTAAGGTGGCTCCTGTATAGTATCAAAGTAATCCAACCAAAAAAATTTGAAGCTCTTTCAATACATGTGTGTTTTGCTTGCTCCTAAAGCACTCAGAGATAAAGCTGTTTCTTTCTACTTCAGCTTAGGGATACTTCACAGGAAACAAACCAGAAAACACTCACTGAGAAATAATTGAGTGTGTGAAGTTTGAAGCAGCTAGCATAAACCCTGTTTGATTTCCGGCTTCATTTCCATTCACCCCTATAGGGCAAAACAAGAGAAACATAAAAATTAAAACTGTTCCTGAGAGCAAACCCTTTTACGTAGGAGGCCCAAACATTTGGAGTGTAGTAAAATAGGAAAAAGATGAATCCTGCCCAGCATCATTGAATTTAAAAAAAAAAAAAAAAAACTAACTAAAACCCTAATAATAGGTCTAAACCTAGTCCTAACACGAAGCCTAACCCTAAACCTAATCTGTTTAGACAACCTTTGATCATAGATGTTTTGAAATTTGGGAGTCTAGTGGGGCAAGCTTACAGAAGAGTCATGGGCAGTTTCAAAGAAATCTGACATAATAATTGGGGGAGCTCTTTCAGTACATGCATATTCTCCTGTTTTCTCCTAAAGTGTTCTCAGATAAATTTGTATTGCATGATTCAGCTTATTACTACTTTCACAAGGAACAAACCAGAGAGTGTCCACAGAGAACTGATTGAGTGTGTGAAGTTTCAAGCAGTTAGCATCAACCTTGTTTGATTTCCAGCTACATGTCCATTTACCCATGTAGGTCAAAATTAAGTGCATCTGTAAAATAAAAATTGTTCCTGTAAACCAAGAATTGAACTGAGAAAGCTGAAACCTGGGGAACATAGGAAGGCTAGGTAAAAAATGTATCCTGCCCAGTATCAGAGAAATTTGAACAAGGCAAACTTTAACCCTAACACTAGACCTAACTCTAAGCATAAGACTAACCCTAACCTGTTTTAGAGAACCTTTGATCATAGAAGTCTCAAAGTTGTGGAGCCTAGTGGGGAAAGCTAACAGATGAATCCTGCCCAGTATCAAAGAAATCTCATGAAATGATTTGAGGAGGTAGTTCAGTACATGCATATTTTCCTATTGTCTCCTAAAATGCTCTTGCATAGAGTTGTTTTTGCATGCTTCATCTTTGGGAAACTTTCACAATGATAAAACCAGAGCATCCTCACAGAGAACTGATTGAGTGTGTAAAGTTTCAAGCAGCTAGCAAAAACACTGTTTGATTTCCAGCTTCATTTCCATTTACCCATATAGGTCAAAATTAAGTGAAACCTTAAAATAAAAACTGAAATACTGACAGCAAACCAGTGAACCTAGAAGGCCCAAACCTGGGGAACATAGAAAGGCTAGGTAAAAATTAAATGCTGCCTAGTATCAAAGAAATTTGAATGAAACTACTGTAAACCTAACACTAGCTCTTAATCTATCCTTAATCCTAACCTACAGATGAATTATGCCAAGTATCAAATGAATTTGAAAAAAAAAAAAACTCACTCTAACTCTAACACTAGACCTAACCCAATCCTAAACTAATTCTAACCTTTTTAGAGTACTTATGATCATAGAAGTCCCAAACTTGGGGAGTCTAGTGGTGCAACTTAACACATGAATCTTGTGCAGTATCAAATAAATTTGATAAAAAAATGGGGGAGATATTTTAGTACATTTATATTTCCCTATTTTTTTATTAAAGTGTTCATGGATAAATTATTTTTCATGCTTCAGCTTAAGGTACTTTCACAAAGAAAAACCAAAGAGTTCCCACAGAGAGCTGATTGTGTGTGTGTGAAGTTTCATGCAGGCATCACCAACCGTGTTTGATTTCCAGCTCCATTTCCATTCACACCTATAGGCCATATGAAATGAAATCTAAAAAAAAAAAAATAAACTGTTCTTGACACTGAACCATTGAACCTTGAATGCACAAACTTGGGGAGCTTACTAAGGCTTGGTCTAGGATGAATCCTGTACAGTATCAAATTAATCCAACCAAAAAAAATGAAGCCCTTTCAGTACATGGTTATTCTGCTTGCTCCTAAAGCACTCACAGATAAAGCTGTTTCTTTAACTTCATCTTAGGGCTACTTCCATGGGAAATATCAGATTATGCTCACTGAAAATTGATGGAGTGTGTGAGGTTTCAAGCAGCCAGCACAAACCCTGTTCAATTTCCAGCTTCATTTCCATTCACCCCTATAGGGCAAAAATGAGGGAAACATGAAAATTGAAACTGTTCCTGAAAGAAACCCTTTATGTAGGAGAACTAAACATTTGGAATATAGTCAAAATAGAAAAAAAGATGAATCCTTCACAGTATCATAAAAATTTGAAAATAAAACTAACTCTTACCTTAACACTAGTTCTAATCCTAGTCCTAACACTAACCCTAACACTAACCTTAACCTGTTTAGAGTCCCTTTGATCCTAGAAGTCCCACACTTGGAAAGCAAATTTTGGTAGGCAAACAGATGAATCTTTCAAAATATCAAAGAAATCTGACCAAATAATTGGGGAGGTAGTTCAGTACATGCATATTTCCCTGTTTTCTCCTAACGTGCTCTCACATAAAGTTGCTTTGCATGCTTCAGCTTAGGGCTACATTTACAAGGAATAATCCAGAAAATGCCCATAGAAAACTGATTGAGTGTGTGAGGTTTGAAGTAGATATGACCAACCCTGTTGGATCTCCAGCTACATTTCCATTTACATGCATAGGTCAAAATGAAATGAAAACTTAAAATCCAAACTGTTCCAGAGAGCAAATCCTTGACCCAAGAGGCCCAAACCTAGACAATAGAGTAAGGCTAGGTAAAAGTTGAATCCTGCCCAGTATCAAAGAAATATGAACAAAACTAAATCTAACAAAACACTATCTTCAAACCTTGCCCTAAACTAATATTAAATCTAACCTAACCTTTTTTAGAGAACCATTGATCATAGTAGTCCCCAAATAAAGGAGCCCAGTGGGGCAAACTAACAGATGAATCCTGTGCAGTATCAGAGAAATCTGACCAAATAATTGGGGGAGGTATTTCAGTAGGTTCATATTTCCCTCTTTTCTCCTAATGTACTCTTGGATAAATTATTTTTTTCATGCTTCAGTTTAAGGTATTTTCACAAGGAACACCCAGAGAGTGCCCACAGAAAGCTAATTCAGTGTGTGAAGTTTCAAGCAGCTAGTACTAACTCTGTTTGATTTCCAGCCCCATTTTCATTCACATCTATAGGCCATAATAAAGTGAAACCTAAAAATTCAAACTGTTCCTGACAGTGAACTGGCAAACATTGAAAACCCAAACTTGGGGATCCTACTAAGACTACAAAAAAGATGAATCCTGTGCAGTATCAAAGTAATCCATGTAAAAATATCAAAGCTTGCTCCTAAATTGCTCACAGATAAAGCTGTTTCTTTCTAATTCAGCTTTGGCCTACTACCACAAAAACAAATGAGAGAATGTGCACTTAGAACTGATTGAGTTTGTGAAGTTCCAAGCAACTAGCACAAATCCTGTTTGAGTCCAGCTCCATTTCCATTCACCCCTATAGGGCAAAATGAAGTGAAACATAAAAAATTAAAACTGATCCTGAGAGCAAACCCTTTTACCTACAAGGCCCAAACATGGGGAGTATACTAAGAATAGGAAAAATATAAATCCTCTTCAGCATCAAAAAAGTTAAAAAAAAAAAAACTAACTCTAACCTTAACACTAGTTCTAACACTTGCCCTAACTCTAACCATAACCCTAAGCCTAACCTGTTAAGAGAAGCTTTGATCATAAAAGCTTCAATCTTGGGGAGACTAGTGGGGCAAGCTTACTGATGAATCCTAAACAATATCAAAGAAATCTGACCAAATAATTGTGGGAAGAATTTCAGTACATACATATTGCCCTGTTTTATCCTAAAGTGCTCTTGGATAAAGTTGTTTTACATGCTTCAGCTTATGGCTACTTTCACAAGAAGAAACCAGAGAGTACCCACAGACAACTGATTGAGTATGTAAAGTTTCAGCCAGATAGCACCAACCTTCTGATTTCCAGCTCCATTTGCATTTACCCATATAGGTCAAAATGAAGTGGGACATTAAAAAAAAAAAAAAAACGTATTTCCAACAGTGAACCATTGAACCAAGAAGGCCCAAAACTGGGGCAAATAGTAATGCTAGGTAAAAGATAAGTCTTCACCATATCAAAGAAATTTGAGCAAAATTAACTCAAACCCTAATACTACCTCTAAAGCTAGTCCTAATCCTAACCGTTGGTCCTAGAAGTTCCAACCTTGGGGAGCCTAGTGGAGTAAGCTAAAAGATGAATACTGCACAGTATCAAAGAAATCTGATCAAATTGTTGGGAGACTTATTTCAGTACATACATGTTTCTCTGTTTTCTCCTTAAGGGCTCTCAGATACAGTTGCTTTTGCATGCTTCAGCTTTGTCCTACCTTCAAAAGAAAGAAACCCACAGAGTGCTCATCGAGAACTGACTGTGTGAAGTTTCCCAGAACCTCCTGACAATCCTGTTTGATTTCCAGCTCAATTTGCATTCACATCAATAAGCCATAATGAAGGGAAACCTTAAAATACAAACTGTTCCTGACAGCGAACCATTGAACAGACAAAGCCCAAACCTGTGGAGCATAGTAAGGCTCAGTAAAAGATGCATACTGCCCAGTATCATAGAAATTTTAAGAAAACTAGGGCTGCATTGGTGCTCTTGGCACAAATGGAAGGCTCAGCTGCACAGTTCTCTGGGCGCAAAGAGCAGTCTCAGCTGCAGGGGCACTCTCTGCACAGACGGAAGGCAGCACAGAACACAGAGGCTTTGCTTGTGGGTCACCAGACCGAACTCTGGACACAGCAGAAGGTCATTCCAGATCCACCCACCTCACCAAACACCATACATGAGTAAAAGATGGAACCCATGTTGCAAAATCTTACTCGCCACCTATTGGTGGGTGTGGCTACCAGCTCAGTTCTGCAGCTTATCAGGTGCCACGTTTTCAACTCCCCTACCTCCAGCTGTGATAATTCAAGATTTTTCTCACAAGCTTTTGGGGGGTGTAGCTATCGATGCAGAACAGAAACTGTACAGGAACCTTGTTTCCAATTCAGAGACTAAGAGTAGGGAGTCTCCAGGTAGAAGCTCAAGCCCTCTCAAACTGGCTACCTCCACCACCCTAAGCATAGAGACTCAAGCTAGGAATAGACAACTCCACCTACTGAAAGAAAAGAAAACAGAGTTCTGAGAGACTTTTTTCTTTCTTACTTTTCTTTTCTTGCTCTTCTCATCCATTCTCCTCTACCTTTGCCCTCTGGTATTCACATCCTCAACATTGGTGAAACCAAGAACTTTCCATGAATTTGGACTTTAAGAAATGAATTACCAGAATAGTATAATATAGAGGAATTGCATGGGCCCTAACTCACCACCCCTTTATTTGCTCTTATTTTCTTTCACCCTCTCTCTTTTTTTTTCTTTGTTATTCATTTTTGTTTTTGTTTTTCTCTCTCTATCCCACTTTCAGACTCCTAACTTTTACTATGTATACATAGGGTAATTTGATGAATACAGATAAGAAGTTTGAACTTATACATTCTTCCATAGATTCCCACTGTCTATTCATTAGAGTTCTCCTCCAAAGCTGCTAAATTAGATTAATCTCATACCCTTGCATCATTCCCCCTTAACATAGAATCTTGTCCCAGACTCTCAGTTCAGAAATGGGATGCCTTTTATGAAACTAATGACTATATTCTAAATAATAATCAAAGCCAACATCTGTAGACATGGAGTCTAAATATAAATGTATTTATAATGGTTAAGCTTAGGCTTTGGATTAGGGTTAGATTTAGAGTTAGGATTTGATCTATGATTAGAGCTAGGGCTAAGAATAGGGCAAGGGTTAGGACTAGGGTTTGGGTTAGGTTTAGGATTATGGTAAGGGATAGAGATAGAACTAGTGATAGGGCTAGTATGAGTGTTAGAGTTAGTCTTAGGGCTAGGGTTAGGTTTAGGATTAGGGTTAGGGATAGATAGGGCTAAATTAGGGCTAATGTTAGTGTTAGGTTTAGGCCTTGGGTTAGGGTTAGAGTTAGGGCTATGTTTAGGGTAAGGGATTGGGTTATAGCTAGGTTGAGGGCTAGGGCAAGGGTTAGTATTAGGGTTAGGGCTAGGGTTAGGATTGGAGTTATGATTAAAGCTAGGTTTAGGGCTAGGTTGAGGGCTAATGTTTGTGTTAGGTTTAGGGCTAGTATTAGGGCTAGGGCTAATGTCAGGTCTAGGGTTACAGTTAGGTACAGTTTTAGTGGTAGTTTTATGTCTTTTTCCAGTGTAGGTGTTAGGTTTAAACTAAGAGTCAGTTTTAGAGCTTGGGTTATTATTAGGGTCAGAATCAAGGTGAGGGTTTGGGTTGGGTTAGGGTTTAGGTTTAGGGCTTGAATTATTACTAGGTTTAGGGTAAGGTAATTAGAGGATTAGGTTTAGGGTTTAGGTGTGGTTTAGTGTAATGGATAGGGTTAGGGTTAGGACTAGGGTTAGCATAAGAGTCAGGTTATCATTAGGATAATGGATAGTGTTAGACCTAAGATTAGGGGTAGGGTTATGTATAGGATTAGGGATTTTGTTTGGGTTAGGGTTAGAATTACGTTTAGGGTTAAAGCTAGGTTTTGGTGCTGGGGATGTGGCTCAAGAAGTAGTGTGCTCACCTGGCATGAGCAGGGTGCTGTGTTCAATCCTCAGCACCACAAACCAATAAAATAAAGATGTTCTGTCCCCCGAAATCTAAAAAATAATTATTTTAAAATGCTAGATTTAGGACTCAGATTAAGGCTAGGTTTTGGGTTAGGTTAGGGCTAGGGTTAAGGCTACAGCTAATCTAAATATTAGCGTTATGATTAGAGCTAGTGATATGGTCAGGGTTAGGGCTAGGTCTAGAGTTAGGGTTAAGTTTACAGTTATGATGATGTTTAGAGCTAGGTTTAATGTCAGGGTCAGAGACAGGGTCCGGATTAGTTTTCAGATTAGGGTTAGGACTAGAATTAGGATTAGGGCTAAGTGTAGGATTAGGGTTTGGTTTAGGTTAAGTGATATGGTTAGGGTTATGATTCGGTTTTGTTTCAGGACTAGGGGTAGAGTTAGGGCTAGTTTTAGGATTAATGTTAGGATTAGGGCTAGTCTTACTGTGAGGTTTAGGCTTAGGTTTAGGATTAGATTTAGAGTTAGGTTCAGATCTAGGCTTTGAGGTAGGGCTAAGGATAGGGTTAAGAGTAGGGCTAAGTTTAGGGCTAGGTTTAGGGTGATGGTAAGGGATAAGGTTAGGACTAGGTATAAGTTTAGGGCTAGAGTTTGAGTTAGTCTTAGGGCTAGGGTTAGAGTTGAGTTAGGGATAGGGCTAAATTAGGGCTGTGATTAGAACTAGGGTTAGTGTTAGGGTTAGGCCTAGGTTTAGGGCTAGGTTTAGTGTTAGTTTTAGTGTTAGGGTTAGGTTTAGGTTAAGGGATGTGATTATAGCTACTTTTAGGACTAGGGTGAGGATTAGCATTAGGGTTATGGTTAGGGTTAGGTTTATGATTAAGGTGAGATTCATGACTAGGATGTAGGCTAAAGTTTGTGCTAGGATTAGGACTAGGATTAGAGCTAGAGCTAATGTCAGGTCTAGGGTTACAGTTAGTGAGAGTTTTAGGGTTAGGTATAGCTAGGCCTATTGTAAGGGTCAGGTTTCTTGTTAGGGTCAGGTTTAGACCTATGGGTATTATTAGAGTCAGGGTCAGTGTTAGGATATTTTTAGGTTAAGGTTTAGGGTTCAGGCTTGAGTTATCATTACAGTTAGGGATAGGTTAATGATAGTTTTAGGTTTAGAGTTCAGGTTAGGTTTAGGGTAATAGATAGGGTTAGGGTTAGGGATAGGATTAGGGTTCGGCCTAGGGTTAGCTGAAGTGTTAGGTTTATCATTAGGGTAATGGATAGGATTAGAGCTAGTAATAGGAATAGTGTTATGCTTAGGAGTAGGTCTAGTGTTAGGCTTAGGTTTAGGGTTAGGGCTAAGGTTAGGGTTATGGTTAGCTTTAGGGTTAAAGCTAGGCTAGGGCTTGGTTTAGGGCTAGGTTTTGTGGTAGGTTAGGGCTACACCAAATGTAAGAACTTATTATGATTATGGCTAGTTTTAGGGTTAATATTAGAGTTAAGTATAATTTTAGGGTTAGGTTTAGGGTTAGGGTGATGTTTAGAGCAAGGTTTACTATTAGTGTCAGTATCAGTGTTCAGTTTAGGGTTATGGTTAATGTGAAAGCCAGAATTAAGACTAGGTTTAAGTCTAGGAGAAGTGTTAGTGTTTGTCTTTAGACTTAGGGTTATTGTTAGGGCTAGGGCTAGGTTTTTATTTAGGTCTAAGGCTAGAGTTATGGATAGGTTAGAATTAGGTTTAGGTCTAGGACTAGTGTTAGGTTTAGGTATAGGTTTAGGTATAAGGTTACCAGTATGGCTAGTGTTAGGTTTTAGTTTAGGGATGGTTCCGGTTTGGAACTATGACTAATGTTAGGGTCGGAATAAGGGTCGGGGTTAGGGTTAGGGTTTGGTTATGGTTAGAGCTAGAATAAGGACTAGGGTTAGGACTAGTAGTAGGGTTAGAGTTTGGGTTAGGTTAAGGATTAGGTTTAGGATTATGATTAGCATTAGGTTTAGAGTTTGGAATAGGATAAGGGATAGGGTTAGGGCTAGGGTTAGGGTTAAAGCAAGTTTTAGGGCTCAGATTAGGGCTTTTTGTGTTAGGGTTATGCCTAGGTTTAGAGCAATGGCTAATGAAATAACTAGGGTTTTAGGGTTAGTTTTAGGTTATGGTTAGGGGTTAAACATCTAGTTTTAGGATTAGGTTTAAGGTTAGGGTGAAATTTAGAGCTAGTGTTAGTGTTTGTTAATAGTCAGCGTCAGGTTTAGTTTTAGGGTTAGGACTCTAATTAAGGCTAGGGTTACTGTAAGGGTTTGGTTTAAGGTTAGGTTGGTGTTTAGAGCTAGGATGAGTGTTAGGATATGCGTCAGAATTAGGGTTATTATTAAGGTTAGGGCTAGCATTAAGTCTAGGTGTAGTGTTAAGTTTTGGTTTAAATTAATTTTTAGTTTTAGGGCTATTGCTCAGGTTTTTATTACTGTAAGTGTTAGGGTTAGGGCTAGTTTTATTATTAGCATTAGGGCGAGGGCTAATGTCAATGTTAGGCTTAGGCTTAGGGTTAGGTTTAGATTTAGAGTTAGGGTTAGATCTAGGGTTAGGACTAGGAATAAGAATTAGGCAAGGGTTATGGCTAGGGTTAGGACTAGGGTTAGGACTAGGGTTGGGTTTATGGTAATGGATAGGATTACAAGTAGAGATAGGGCTAGTATGAGATTACAGTTAGTCTTAGGTCTAGGTTTAGGGTTAGGCTAGGGATAGGGTTAAATTAGGGCTAGGATTAGGGCTAGGGTTCTTGTTCACCTTAGGCCTAGCATTAGGGTTATGGTTAGGGTTAAGTTTAGCGTAAGGAATGGCATTATAGCTAGGTTTAGAGATAGGGTGAGGTTTAGAATTAGTGTTAGGGCTTTGATTAAAGTTAGGGTTATGATTAAGGCTAGGTTTGGGGCTAGGATGAGGGCTATGTTTTTTTTTTAGGGTTAGGGCTAGTATTAGGACTAGGGATAATAGCAGATCAAGGGTTATGGTTAAAGATAGTTTTAGGGTTAGGTTTATGGCTATATGTAATGTAAGGGTTAGGTTTAGGGTTAGGATCAGGTTTAGAGTTAGGGGTATTATTAGGGACAAGGTCTGGTTTAGAAGTTTGGGATAGATTATGATAGGGTTATCATTAGGGTTAGTTTGAGGGATAGGCATAGGTTTATGTTTAGTGTAATTTTTAGGCTTTGAGCTATGGTTAGGACTAAGGAGAGGCTTAGGCTAGGGTTAGGGCTAGGGTTAGGGTTCAGGTTATGCTTAAGGCTTGGTTTAGGCCTAGGATTAGCTCTAGGTTTTGTGTTAGGTTTAGGCCTAGGGTTAGGGCTATGGGTAATGTAAAAGCTAGGGTTATGTTGAGGGCTAGTTATAGGGTTAGGGTTATGGCTAGATCTAGAGTTAGGTTTAGAGTTTTGGGTAGGGTCAGATTTAGATATAGGTTTACTCTAAATGCAGGGTCAGTGTTTGGGTTAGAGTTTGAGTTAGGGTTACAGCTAGAATTAGGACTAGGTTTAGGTCTAGGGGTAGGATTAGTGTTTGAGTTAGGTTAAGGATTATTGTTAGGGCTAGGGCTAGAGTTAATGCTAGATTTAGGATTTGGTTTAGGTCTAGGGCTAGTGTTAGGGTTTGGTCTATGGTTAAGGTCTGTTTTAGACCTAAGATTAGTGTTAGGATCAGAATAAGGGTCATGGTTACCATTTGGGTTTGGAATAGGGTTACAGCTAGAATGAGGGCTAGGGTTAGTACTATTAATAGGGTTAGGGTTTTGGTTAGCCTAAGGAATAGAGATAGGTCTAAGGTTACCCTTAGGGTTAGGGTTTTTCTTAGGTTAAGGGATAGGCTTAGAGCTAGAGTTAGGGCTAAATTTAGGGTTAGGGTTAGGGTTAAATATAGGTTTAGAGCTCGGATTAGGGCTAGTTTTTGTTTTAGGGTTAGTGCTAGTTTTGGGCATTGTCTAATGTAAGAGCTAGGGTTACAATTAGGGTTATTGTTAGGGTTAGGGTTAGGGGTAGGTCTAGTGTTAGGTATAGGATTAAGATTAGGTTTAAATTTAGAGTTATGGTTAGATTGAGGGTTAGGGGTATGGCTAGGGTTAGGGCTAAGGTTAGGGCTATTGTGAGGTTTACGGTAATGAATAGGGTTATAAATACAAATAGGGCTAGGCTGTGAGTTAGAGTTAGTTTTAGGGCTAGGGTTGGGGTAGAGTTAAGGTTAGTGTTGAAATAGGGCAAGGATTAGCTCTACAAATAGTGTTAGGGTTAGGCCTATGTTTAGGGCTAGGGTTAGGGTTAGTTTTAAGGGAAGGGATGAGGTTATATAGCTAGATTTAGGGGAGGGCGAGGGTTAAAATTAGGGATAAGGCTAGGGTTAAGGTTCAGGTTAGGATTAAGTCTAGGTTTAAGGCTAGGATGAGGGCTAGGGTTTGTGTTAGATGGTTAGGATTAGGGCAAGGGCTGATGTCAGGTCTAGGTTTATGGTTAGGTATAGTGTTAGGGATAGGTTTATGGCTAGGTAAAGCTTAAGAGTTAGGTTTAGGGTAGGGGTCAGGTTTAGAGCTAGGTTATTATTAGGGTCAGAGTCTGTGTTAGTGTTTGGTTTGGGTTAAGGTTTAAGGTTAGGGTATGAATTAGCATTAGGGTTAGGGTTAGGGTTAGAGTAATGGATACAGATAGGTTTACAGTTCAGGTTAGGTTTAGGGTAATGTATAAGGATAGTGTTAGGCATAGAGATAGGGTTAGGGTTAGGGCTAGGGTTAGCATTAGGGTTAGGGTTATGTTTAAGGTAATGGATAAAGTTAGAGCTAGGATTTGGGCTATGGTTACAGTTAGGATTAGGGATAGGGTTAGTATTATGGTTAGGGTTAGTGTTAGAGCTAGTGTTATGATTAGGGTAAGTGTTAGAGTTTAAGCTAAGGTTAGAGCTAGGGCAAGCATTAGGTTTAGGATTTGG
The DNA here is from genome assembly GCF_021218885.2 of Marmota monax. Taxonomy (NCBI): domain Eukaryota; kingdom Metazoa; phylum Chordata; class Mammalia; order Rodentia; family Sciuridae; genus Marmota; species Marmota monax. Next base: position 206,323 of record NW_026694663.1, on the reverse strand, counting down.
ACTAGGGTTAATGTTAGGGTTATGCTTAGGTCTAAGTTAGGGCTTGTATTAGGACTAGATTTTGTGTGAGTTGTATGGCTAGTGTTAGGGCTATGGGTAATGTAAGAGCTAGAATTATGGTTATGACTAGTTTTATGTGTTAGGGTTATAGATATGTCTAGTGTGAGGTTTAAGTTTGGGTTAGGATAAGGTTTAGAGCAAGGGTTTGTGTTAGGGTACGCGTCACTGTTCGGGTTAACATTGGGTTTATGTTAGGGCCAGAATTAGAACTAAGTTTAGGTCTAGGGGTAGGGTTAGTCTTTGTGTTAGATTAATGGTTATTTTAGGACTAGTGCTAGGTTTTTGTTTAGGACTAAGAATAGAATTATGGCTATATTTAGGATTAAGTTTATGTCTAATGCTAGTGTTATGGTTAGGTTTAAGTATAGGGTTGCTTGTAGGGCTAGTGTTAGGGTTAGGTTTAGTGTTCAGGTCAGGCTTAGACCTAGGGTGAGTGTTAGGGTCAGAATAAGGGTCAGGGTTAGGCTTAGGCTTCGGGTTAGGGTTAGAGATAGAATGAGGTCTAGGTTTAGGACTACTAGTAGAGTTAGGGTTTAGGGTAAGTGAACGATTAGGGTTAGAACTAGGGTGAGAGTTTGGCTTAGGGTAAGGAATAGGTTTAGAGCTAGGGTTTGGGTTAGTGTTAGTGTTAGTGTTAGGGTTAGGGTTAGAGTTAAAGCTAGGGTTAAGGCTCAGATTAGGGCTAGGTTTTGTGTTAGAGTTAGGGCTATGGCTAATGTAAGAAGTAGCTTTACGGTTAGGATAGTTTAAAGATAGGATTAGGGCTGGGTGTAGTGTTTTGGTTAGATTTAGGGTTAGGGTGATATTCAGAGGTAGGGTTAGTTTTAGGGTCAGAGTCAAGTTCAGTATTAGTTGTAGGGATAGGGTTAGGACTAGTTGTAGCATTAGGATTTGGTTTAAGTTAAGGGTTAGGATTAGGGCTATAGCTGAGTTTTGTTTGTGGGCTATGGCTAGGGTTAGGCCTAGTTTTCAAATTAGAATTAGGGTTAGGGCTACTGTTAGGGTGAGGTTCAGGTTTAGAGTTAGGGTTAGATTTAGAGTTAGGGTTAGTACTAGGTTTAGGGCTAGGTCTAGGGTTAGGACTAAGGTTAAGGCTAGTGTTAGGGTAGGCAATAGATAAGGTTGGTAATAGAAATAGATCTAGGGCTAGAGTTAGGGTTAGTCTTTGGGCTAGAGTTAGAGTTAGTGTTACAGTTAGCAATAAATTAGGGCTAGGATTAAATCTATGGTTAGTGTTAGGATTAGGCTTAGGGTTAGGGCTAGGTTTAGTGTTAGTGATAGTGTCAGGGTTAGGATTAGGGTTAGGGGAAGGGATGTGTTTATACCTAGGTTCAGAACTAGGGCGAGAGTTGAAATTAGGGATTGGGCTAGGGTTAGGATTTGGGTTAGGATTGATGCTAGGTTTAGGGCTATGATGAGGGCTAGGGTTTGTGTTAGGTTTAGGGCAAGAATTAGGTAGAGTGCTAATGTTAAGGTCTAGATTTATGTTTGAGGATACTGTTAGGGTTAGCTTTATGGCTAGGTCTAGTTTAAGGGTGAGGTTGAGGGTAAGGTCAGGTTTAGAGCTAGGTGTGTTATTATAGTCAGTGTGTTGTTCAGAGTTTGCTTGAGGATTTGGTCTAGTTTTAGGGCTCGAATTAGCATTAGTGTTAGGGTTAGGTATAGAGTAATTAATAGGGTTAGGTTTGGTGTTCAGGTAAGGTTAGGGTAATGGATGAGGTTAATGTTATGGATAGGTTAAAATTAAGCATAAATGGATAGGGTTAGATTTCGGTTTAGGACTAGAGTTAGTGTTAGGTTTAGTGTAACTGTTAGGGTTTGAGCTAGAATTAGGACTACAGCAAGGGTTAGGTTTACGGTTAGGTCTCTTGTTAGGTTTACACTTAGGGTTAAAATAGGTTTAGGGTTAGGACTAGGGTTAAATTTATAGTTAGGGTTAGAGTAGGTTTAGGGTTAGGGCTAGAGTTATCATGACATTTATAGTTAGGGTTAGGGTAATTGGTGGGGTTAGAACTATCTTTAGAGCTATGTTTGGGTTAGGCTTATGTTTAGGGTAATGTATATGTTTAGGACTAGGTTTATGGTTATAATTAGGGCTAGGGTTAGGGTTAGGGTTAGGCCTAGGGTTAGTGTTAGATTTAGAATTAGAGTAAGTGTTTGGGTTAGGGCTAGGTTTTGGTTTACATTAGGGCTAGTGTTAGGGATACAGCTAATGTAAGAAATAGGGTTATGATTAGGGCTAATTTTAGGGTTACATTTAGGGATAAGTCTAGTTTTCTGGTTAGGTTTAAGTTCAGTGTGATGTTTTGAGCTAGGATTAATGTTAGGTTCAGAGTCAGGGTCAGGTTTAGTTTTAGGGTTCGGGATAGGACTCAAATTCGGGGTAGGCTTAGGGCTAGACATAGGGTTAAGATTTGGTTTAGGTTAAGGATTAGGGTTAGTGCTATGGCTCGTTATGTTTTAGGGGTTAGGCTAAAGTTAAGTGTAGTTTTACTATTAATGTTAGTTTTATTGCTAATGATAGGGTGAGTTTAGGCTTAGGGGTACATTTATAGTTATGGTTAATTATAGGGTTAGGGCTATGGCTAGGGTTAGGGCTAAGGTTAGTTCTAGTGTGTGGTTATGGTAAGGGATAGGGTTAGAACTAGGAATAGAGCTAGGGCGAGAGTTAAAATTGTTTTTAGGCTAAGGTTAGGGTTAAGTTTAGGGCTAGATTAGGGCTAGAAATATGACTAGAATTGGTGTTAGGTTTAGGCCTAGGGATAGGGCTATGCTTAGGGTTAGGTTTAGGGTTAGTTTTAGGGGAAGGGATGGGGTTATAGCTAGGTTCAGGGCTAGGGCAATGATTAGAATTATGTTTAGGACTATGGTTACGTTTGTGTTAGGATTAAGGCTAGATTGGGGGTTAGGAGGAGGGCTAGGGTTTATGTTAGGGTTAGGGCAAGTTTTAGGCATAGGGATAATGTCCGGTTTAGCATTATGGCTAGGGATAGTTATAGGTTTAAGTTCATGGCTATGTCTAATAATAGGTTTAGGGTAAGGGACAGGTTAAGAGAAACGTGTATTTTAGGGTCAGCGTCAGGTTTTGTGTTTCTGTTAGGTTAATTATTGTGGTTAGGGCTCAAATTAGCCTTAGGGTTAGAATTACAGTTAGGTTAATAAATAGGTTTAGTTTTAGGATTCAGGTTAAGATTAGGGTAATTAGTAGGTTTAGGGTCAGTGATAGGGTTAGGATTAGGCCTAGGGTTAGCATTTGGTTTAGAGTTATTTTTAGGGAATGAGTAGAATTAGAGCTAGGGTTAGGGCTAGGGTTTTGGATAGGATTAGCACTAGGGTTAGGTTTAGGATTAGGGCTAGGGCTAGGCTTAGTATTTTGGGTAGGATTAGGGTACAGGATTTGATTTTGAGCTAGGGTTAGTGCTAGCGAGAGGGTTAGGTTTAGGATTATGTCTAGGGTTAGATTTATGGTTAAGGTTAGGTTTAGTGTTAGGGTTAGGGCTAAGGTTATCTTTAGACTTAGGTTAATGGATAGGGTTAGAAGTTGGGTTAGGGTTAGCGTTAGTTTTAGGTTTAGGGTTTAGGGTTTAAGGTTAGATTTAGGGGTAGTTTTAGGTTTAGTGTTAGTGTTAGGGTTTGGGCTAGGGTTAGTGATAGAGTAAGGGTTAGGGTTTCATCTAGGGTTAAGGCTATGATGAGGGTTAGGGTTAGGGTTAGGTCTAGGATTAGGTTTAAATTTAGAATTAGAGCTAGGGTTATCATTAGGGTTAAGGTTCGGTTTAGAGTAATGGAAAATTTTAGAGATAGTATTAGGGCTAATGTTAACATTATGATTAGGGCAAGGATTAGGATTAGGTTTAGGGATAGGTCTAGGTTTATGTTTAGGTTTCAGTTTGGGGTTTTTATCTAGGGTTAGGTCGAAGGCGAGGGTTAGGTTTAGTGTGAGTGTTAGGCTTAGGGTAAGTGATAAGGTTAGGTTAGGGTTATGGTTATGTTTTTGTTAGATTTAGGCCTAGGATTAGGGCTATGTTTTTTATTAGGTTTAGAGCTAGTTTTAGTGCTATGGAAATGTAAGGGCTAGGGGTAAGTTTACAGTTATGGCTAGGTCTAGTGCTAGGTTTAAGTTTTGGTTAGGGTCAGTTTTATAGCTAGGGTTAGTGTTAGTGTTAGGGTCTGTGCTTGGATTAGGGTTAGGGTTAGGGTTAGAGGCAGAAGTAGGATTGATTTGGTCTAGAGGTAAGGTTAATGTTTGGTTTAGGTTAAGGGTTATCACTAGAGCTAGGGCTAGGTTTTTGTTTAGGTCTTCGTTAAAGACATGGCTAGATTTAGGATTAGGTTTAATCTATGGCTAGTGTTAGGGTTAGGTTTAGATATAGGGTTATGGGTAGGGCTAGTGTTAAGATATGGTTTAGGTTCAGGGTAAGAATAAGGGTCAGAGTTAGGGTTAGGTTTTGGGTTATGGTTATAACAAGAATGAGGCTAGGTTTAGGACTAGTAATACAGTTAGGTTCTGGGTAGACTAATGATTAATTTTAAGACTAGGGTTAGAATTAGGTTTGGGGTTTGGCTAGAGTAAATGTTAAGGATAGAGCTAGGGTTAGATCTGGGGTTTGGGTTAGGTTTAGGGCTAGTGTTAGGTTTAGCATTAGGGTGAAAGCTAGGTTTAGGTCTCAGATTTGGGCTTGGTTTTGGTTAGCATTAGGTTTAAAGTTACATCTAATGTATGATCTAGGGTTATGACTAGAAATAGGGTTATGACTAGGTCTAGTGTTAGGTTAATGTTTAGGTTTATGGTGATGTTTAGATTTAGGGTTAGTGTTAATGTCAGAGACAGGTTCAGGGTAGTTTTAGGGTTAAGATTAGGACTCAAATTAGGGCTAGGCTTAGGGGTAGATGTAAGTTTAAAGTTTGGTTGAGGTAAAACTTTAGGATTAATGTTATGGCTCAGTTTTGTTTTAGGGCTAAACCTATGGTTAAGTCTAGTTTTAGGGTTAGTGTTAGGGTTAGGGCTAGTATTAGGGTTAGGTTTAGGTATAGAATTAGGGTTAGATTTAGAGTTAGTTTTAGATCTAGAGTTAGGGCAAGGTGTAAAGTTAGGGCTAAGGTTATTCCAGGCTTAGGGCTGGGAATAAGGTTATGGTAAGTGATAGGGTTTGAATTAGGGCTAGGTATAGGGCGAGAGTTATATTTATTCTTAAAGCTAGGGTTAGGTTTAGGTTCAGGATTAGGGCAAGGGTTAGTGTTAGAGTTAGTCCTAGGGTTAAGATTAGGGTTAAGGTTAGTGTTAGGGTTAGAGTTTGGGGTTGGTTTAGGGTAAGCAATGGGGTTATAACTAGGTTTAGGAATAGGGAAAAGGTTAGAATTAGGGTTAGGTTATGATTAAGGCTAGGTTTTGGGCTAGGATGAGAGCTAGTGTTCGTATTAGGGTTAGGGCTAGGATTAGGGTTAGGGCTAATGTCAAGTCTAGTGTTACAGTTAGGGATAGGTTTTGGGTTATGTTTATGGTTAGGTTTAGTGTAAGGGTTAGATTTAGGGTAAGGGTCAAGTTTACAGCTGTCTGTATTATTAGGGTCAGTGTATGGCTTACGGTGTGGTTTAAGTAAAGGTTTAGGTTTAGGGCTCAAATTAGCATTAGGGTTAGAGGTAGAGTTTGGGTAATGAATAGGCTTAGGATTAGGGTTCAGGTTAGTTTTAGGGTAATGGGATAGGTTTAGGGATTGTGATAGGGTTAGGGTTATCCTAGGGTTAGCATTAGGGTTAGGATTATGGTTAGGGTAATGGATAGAATTAGAGCTAGGGTTAGGGCTAGGGTTAGGGTACTGGATATAATTAGAGCTATGGTTAGGGCTATCGTTAATGTTAGAATCAGTGCTAATCTTAGGTTAGGTTTTGGAATAAGGCTAGGGTTATGTTAAGAGTAAAGGTTAGGCTTTGAGCTAGGGTTAGATCTAAAGCAAGGCTTAGGGTTAGGGTTAGGGCTAGGGTTAGGTTTAGGGTCACACTTAGGGCTATGTTCAGGCATAGGATTAGGGCTAGGTATTGTGTTAGTTTAGGCCTAGGGTTAGGGCAATGGGTAATGTAAGAGCTAGGGTTTTGATTAGGGCTAGTTTTAGGGTTAGGGTTATGTCTAGGTCTATTGTTAGGATTAAGTTTTGGGTTAGGGTGAGCTTTGGAGTTCGGTTTATGTTAGGGTCAGGAAGAGTGTTCAGGTTAGAGTTAGTGTTGGTTTTATTGCCAGAATTAGCACTAGGGTTAGGTCTAGGGGTAGGGTTAGTGTTTGGGTTAAGTTAAGGGTTTTTGTTAGGGTTAGGGCTAGGTTGTTGTTCAGGTCTACGGCTAGAAATATGTTTAGATTTAGGATTAGGTTTAGGTCTAGGGCTAGTGTTAGGTTAAGGTTTAAGTATAGGATTACTGGTTTAGGTTTAAGTATAGAATGAGTGTTCAGTTTCAGGTTAGGGTCAGGTTTAGACATACAGTTCGTGTTAGGGTCAGAATAAGTGTCAGGGTTAGGGTTTGGGTTTGGGTTACTGTTAGAGCTAGAACGAATGTTAGAGTTAGGACTAGTAGTAGGGTTAGGGTTTGGGTTAGGCTCTGGTTTCGTGTTAGGACTAGGGTTAGCATTAGCTTTAGGGTTTAGCTTAAGGTAATAAATAAGGTAAGAGCTAGGATTAGAGCTAGGGTGAGGGTATGGGTTAGGGCTAGTTTTAGGGTTAGGTTTAAAAATAGGTTTAGCACTCCAATTGGGGCCAGGTTTGGGGTTAGGTTGGGGCTAGTGTTAGGCTTACAATTAATGTATAAACCAGGGTTATGATTATAACTACTTTTTGGGCAAGTGTTATGGCTAGGTCAAGTTTAGGGTTAGGGTTAGCGTTAGTGTGATGTTTAGAGCTAAGGTTTGTGTTAGGGTCAGGGCCAGTGATCAGGTTATAGTTAGGGTTAGGGTTAAACCCAGAATTATCACTAGAGTTAGGTCTAGGGGTAGGGTTAGGCTAAGGTTTATCATTAAGGCTGGGGCTAGTTTTTTGTTTAGTTTTAGGGGTAGAGATATGGTTAGATTTAGGATTAGGTTTAGGTCTAGAGCTAGTGTTAGGATTAGGTTTAGGAATAGGTTTATTTCTAGTGCTAGTTTCAGGGTTCAGTATAGGGTAAGGATTAGATTTAGACCTACAGTTACCATTATGGTCAGTATAATTGTCAGGTTTGAGTTATGGTTAGAGCTAGAATGAGGGCTAGGGTTACCACTAGGAATAGGGTTAGGGTTTATGTTAGGCTAAGGATTGGGTCAGTGTTAGTTTTTGGGTTAGGGTTAGGACTAGAATTAGGGATATGGTTAGGGCTAGGTGTAGGGTTAGGGTTTGGTTTTTTTAAGGGTTATGGTTATGGCTATGACTCGGTTTTGGTTAAGGTCTAGAACTAGGTTTATAGCTAGTTTTAGGATTAGCATTAGCATTAGGGTTAGTGTTAGGTTTAGGTTTAATATTAGGGTGAGGATTAGATTTACAGTTAGGGTTAGATCTAGTGTTATGGCCACTGTTATCAATCAGGCTAAGATTACACCAAGGGTTAGGACTAAAATTAGGTTTCTAGTAAGGGATAGAGTTAGAACAAGTGTTACGGATAGGCTGAGAGTTAGAGTTAGTCTTTGGGCTAGAGTTATGATTAGGGTTAGGGATAGGGCTGAATTAGGGCTAAGATTAGGGCCAGGGTTAGTGTTAGGGTTAGGCCTAGGGTTTTGGTTAGGGATAAATTTAAGGCTATGTTTACGGCTAGGATAAGGGCTAGGATTAGGGATAGGTTTAAGGCTAGGGTTAATATCTGGTCTAGGGTTAAGGTTAGGAATAGTTTTAGGGTTAGGTTTATGGCAATGTCTTGTGTAAGTGTTAGGTAGGGTAAGAGTCAGGTTTATAGCTAGGGGAATTATTAGAGTCACAGTCAGTGTTAGGGTTTGGTTTAGGTTTGAGGCTAGGTTAGGGATCAAATTAGCATTAGAGTTATGGTTAGCATAAGAATTGGGTTAGGTTTAGGGTTCAGGGTAGGTTTAGGGTAATTGATAGGTTTGGGTAAAGCAATAGGGTTAGGGTTAAGCCTAAGGTTAGCATTATGGTAAGGGTTATTTTTAGGGTAATGGATACAGTTAGAGTTCAGGTTAGGGCTAGGGTTATGGTTAGGATTAGGTATTGTGTTAAGGTTAAGGTGAGGGTTAGAACTAGGATTAGGTTTAGGGTTATGTTTAACATAAGGGTTAGGTTCTGAGCTATAATTAGGGCTAGGATGATAGCTAGTTTCAGAGTTAGGTCTAGGGATAGGATTATGGTAAATTGTGGGTTGAGGTTGGGGTTAGGGTTAGACCTAGGTTTAGTGTTAGGGTCAGAATAAGGGTCAGGGTTAGGGTTAGGTTTTGGTGTAGTGTTAGAGCTAAAATGAAGGCTAGGATTATGATTATTAATAGGGATAGGGTTTTGTTTTGTCTAAGGACTAGGGATAGGTATAGGGTTACTCTTAGGTTTAGGGTTTCACATAGGGTAAGGGATTGATTTAGATTTAGTTTTAGGACTATGTTTAGGGTTAGAATTAGAGTTAAAGCTAGGTTTAGGGCTCAGTTTAGGACTAGTTTTTGTGTTAGATTAAGGGGTAGGATTAGGCTAATGGCTAATGTAAGAATTAGAGTTACATTAGGGTTAGTTTGAGGGTTAGGGTTAGTGGTAGGTTGAGTGATAGGGTTAGGTTTAAAGTTAGGGTAATATTTATAGCTATGGTTCTTGCTAGGATAGGAGTCAGGGTCAGATTTTTATGGTTAGCATTAAGACTTGAATTAATGCTATTGTTAATGTTATTGTTTGGTTTGAATTTAGGGCAGTGTTTAGTGCTACGGTGAGTGTTAGGATATGATTCCGGGTCAGGATTAGTTTTAAGGTGAGGCTTAGGACTCGAATTAGGGCTAAGTTTAGGTCTAGGTGTAGTGTTAGTGTTTGGTTTAAGTTTAGGTTTAGGGTTAGGGCTATTTTTCAGTTTTGGTTCACTGCTAGGATTAGGGTTAGGCCTAGTTTTACAATAAGCATTAGGTTTATGGCTAGTGTTAGTTTTGGGCTTAGGCTGAGGTTTAAGGTTAGTTTTAGATTTAGGATTAGGGCTGGGACCAACTTTAGGGCAAGTGTTAGGTCTAGTATTATGTTTACAGTAGCGGATAGAGATAGAACTAGGGATAGGGCTATGGCAAGTGTTAGAGTTAGTCTTAGGGCTAGGGTTAGGATAGGGTTAGAGATAGAACTAAATTAGGGATAGGATTAAGGCTAGGTTTTGTTTTTAGCTTAAGCCTAGTGTTAGGGTTAGGGTTAGGTTTTATATTTAGTGTAAAGGATGACATTATAGCTAGGTTTAGAAGTAGGGTGAAGGTTAGAATTAGGGTTACGTGTAGGGCTAGAGTTAGGGTTATAATTAAGGCTGTGTTTAGGGCTAGGATGAGGAGAAAGTGTGTTTTTAGGGTTAGGGCTAGGATTATGGCTAGAGCTAATTTCAGATCCATAATTATGGTTAAAGATAGTTTTAGGATTAGGTTTATGGCTATGTCTAGGCTAAATGTTAGGTGTTGCATTATAGTCAAGTTGAGAGCTAGGGGTATTATTAGGGTTACGGTCTGGGTTAGTGTTTGGAATAGGTTAAGGTTTCAAGTTTGGGCTTGAATTAGTTTTAGGATTAGGGTTAGGGTAATGATAGGGCTAGGTTTAGGATTCAGGTTAGGAATAGGGTAATGGAAGTGTTAGGATTCAGGAGAGGGTTAGGTTTATGCCTAGGGTTATCATTATGGTTAGGGTTATGGTTATGGTAATGGATAGAGTTAGAGATCAGTTTAAGGCTAGAGTTATGGTTAACAATTAGGGAAAGTGTTAGGGCTAGGTTAGGTTTAAAGCTAGGGTTAGGGCTAGGTTTGTGGTTATGTTAGAACTAGGGTTAGGGTTACAGCTAATGTAAGTACTAGGCTTATAAGTTTTAGGGTTTTAGTGCTAGGTTAATGTTAGGGTTAGGTTTAGGGTTAGGGTGATGTTTAGAGCTAGAAGTGTTAGGGTCAGTGTCAGGTTCAGGGTTAGTTTTAGGGTTCTGCTTCCAACTCAAATTAGGGCTAGGTTTGGGTCTAGGTGTAAGGTTAGGGTTTGGTTTAGGTTAAGGTTTAGGGTTAGAGCTATGGCTCAGTTTTGTTATAGGGCTAGGGCTAGGGTTAGGGTTCATTTTAGGATTAGTTTTGTGGTGTGGGCTATTGTTAGGAGTAGGCTTAAGCTTCAGGTTAGGGCTAGATTTAGACTTATGTTTTGCCTAAGGTTAGTGCTAGGGATAATTATATGGCAAGGGTTAGTTCTAGGGTTAGGGCTAGGGTTAGGGTTACATTAAGGAACAGGATTAGAATGAGTGATAGGTCTAGTGGGAGAGTTAGAATTAATCTTCGGGCTAGGGTAAGGGTTTGATTTAGGAATAGGGTTAAAATATGGTTAGGGTTATGTTAGGGCTATGGTTAGGGCTAGTTTTAGTATTAGGATTAGGCATCGAGTTAGGGTTTGATTTAGAGTTAGTTTTAGATCTATGGTTATTGCTAGGGCTAAGAATAAGGCAAGGGTTACCATTAGGGTTAGGGTTAGAGTTATGTTTTAGTTTAGGCTAAGGACGTCCTTATAGCTAGGTTTAGGGCAATGTGAAGGTTAGTATTAGGGTTAGAACTAGGGTTAGGGTTAGGGTTATGATTAAAGCTATGTTTAGGGCTACAATGAGGACTAGGATTTGTTTTAGCATTAGGGATAGTATTAGGGCTATGGCTAATGTCAGGTCTAGGGTTACAGTTAGGGATAGATTTAGTGTTAGGTTTATGGCTAGGTCCAGTGTAAGTGTTTTTGAGTAATGTATTGATTGGCATTGCATTAAACCTATAGAGAACTTTTGGTAATATCGCCATTTTGATGATGTTAGTTCTGCCTATCCATGAACAGGGTATATTTTTCCATCTTCTAAGATCTTCTTCTATTTCTCTCTTTAGGGTTCTGTAGTTTTCATTGTATAAGTCTTTCACCTCTTTTGTTAGGTTGATTCCCAAGTATTTTATTTTTTTGAAGATATTGTGAATGGAGTGGTTGTCCTCATTTCCATTTCAGAGGATTTGTCGCTGATATACAGGAATGTCTTTGATTTATGCATGTTGATTTTATATCCTGCCAAAAAGCTATCATAATCCTATCCCTAATCTTTTTTTTTTAAATGCTCAAATTTTATTTTTTATTTTTTTTTAAATTTTTTATTGTTGGCTGTTCAAAACATTACATAGTTCTTGATATATCATATTTCACAATTTGATTCAAGTGGGTTATGAGCTCCCATTTTTACCCCATATACAGATTGCAGAATCACATCAGTTACACATCCATTGATTTACATATTGCCATACTAGTGTCTGTTGTATTCTGCTGCCTTTCCTATCCTCTACTATCCCCCCTCCCCTCCCCTCCCCTCCCCTAAACATAACCCTAGTTATTATGTGACCCATAGTCCTAACCCTAACCCTAAACCTAACACAAAACCTAGCCCTAATCCAAAGGGCTAAACTTAGCTCTAAGCATAACCCTCAGCCTAACCCCAGCCCAAAACCTGGCCCTGAACTAAGCCTCACATTAGACCTAATCCTAGCTCAAAGCCTAACCTTTACACTAAACATAACCCTAGCCATATCCTAAATACTAACCCTAACCCTAGCCCTAATTCTAACGTTAAACCTAGCCTGAACTTTTGCTCTAAACATATCCATTACCCTAACCCTAACACTAACCCTAATTTAAACTCTATCCCTAACACTAAACCTAACTCTAACCATGAATTAAACATAGACCTAAACCTAAACCTAACCCTCACCCTAGCCCTAACGCTAGATCAGACACTAACACTTACCCTAACCTAACCATAACTCTAGCCCTAAACATAACACTTACCCTAACCCTAAAACTTACCCTTAACCACACCCTAGCCCTATCCCTAAACCTATCCCTAAACCTCGACTTAATCCAAACCATAACCTAGCCCTAACCCTATCTATAAACCTACACATTACACTAAACATAACCCTAACCCTAATGCTGACCCTAACCCGATCACTAAACCTAAATCATCCATTACCCTAAATCTTAAATGGAACCTAAACTAAAGCCTATCCCATTACCCTAACCCTAAAGCTATACCAAATGCTAATTCTAGGCCTAATCCAAAACCTTAAGCTAAACCAAATGCTAACCCTGAACCTGACCCTGACTCTAATAATAATCCTATACCTAAAGCTGGCCTTTAACCTAAACTTAATTCTTACACTAGACCTAGCCATAACCTAACCCTAAAACTATCCTTATTATTAACCCTAGAGCTGATATTAGCCCTAGACCTGGTCCTAGCTGTAACCGTAACAGAAACCCTAGCCCTTAAGTAGCCCTAAACCTAGACTTAATCCTAAACTGAACCATAAACCTAAGCCTAATTTTAATTTTAATCCTCACCCTAGACCTAAAGCTAGCTATAACCCCACCCATTCCCCAAAATTTAACCTTATCCCCAGTGCTAACCCTAACTCTAGCCCAACCCTTGGCCTAAACTTTACAATAATCCTAGCCTTAATACTAGCCCTAATTTAGCCCTAACCTTAACACTAACCCTATCCCTAATCCTAGCCCTAAACCAAAACCTAACCCTAGCCCTATTCCTAGCTTTAATTTATCCCTAACCCTAACTCTAACCCTAAGACTACTACTATGACTAACTCTAATTCTCGCCCTAGACATATCCCTAGTTCTAAACATATCCATTGTCATAAACCTAACTATTGTCCTAACCCTAGCCCTAGCTCTAACCCTAGATCTATTCTACATCTAACCCTAACCATAAGCCTAAACCTCAACCTAACACTAGCCCTAACCCTGATGCTAATCCATAATTTAGCTGAAACCATATCCATAGCCTTAAAAAAACCATATCCCTAAACCTTAACCTAAACCAAACCCTTATCCCTAGCTTTAACCCTACACTAAACTTAACCCTAAACCAGAACCTAGCCATAAACATTTCCCTAACACTAGCCAGAATTCTAACCTTAACCATAGTGCTATCACTAGCTCTAAACTTATCCATTACCCTAACTATAACCATAACTCTAATTGTAACCCTAAGCCTAACCCTAACCTTATCCCTAATCCTAACTTATTTCATTAACCTAAAACTAACCTGAACCCTAAACCTAAACCTATCATTACCCTTATTCTAACCCTAATGCTAATTTGAGCCCTAACTCTAAACCTTAACCTAATCCAAACCCTAACTCTGACCCTTCCCATGATATACCAAGCTCTAAAGCTTACCCTATGTCTACATCTAAGGCTTATAATAGACCTAGCCCTAAACCTATCCCCCAAACTATCCCTAACCTTAACCCTAACCCTAAACCTAACCCCAAAACTTACCCTAACAATTTCCCTAACCCAAAACATAACATTAACCATAAACCTAATCTTAAACCTAAACATAATCCCTAAATACACACTAATCCTAACCCTAACTGTAACACTTACCTAACCCTAACAATAACCTCAACTCTAATCCTAACCTGAAACCTAAACCAAACACTTAACCTAACCCTAACACTAACCCAAACCCTAACACTATCCCTAACACTAACACTTACATTAAAATTAAACCTACCTCTAAACCTGACACTAACCTAATCCTAACCCTAAATCTAACCATAAACTTAATTATAACACTAAACATAACACTAAAGCTAACCCTCAATGTAACACTAACATTATCCCTAACACTAACCCTAATCATAAGCCTAAAACGGACCCTAAGCCAAACCATAACCATAACCAAAAGATAACCCTAACTCTATCCTTAACACGAACCCTAAACCCAAACCTAAACCCAACCTAAAACTAATCCTAACCCTAAACCTAAACCTAACTTAACACTAAGACTAACACTAACAGTAATCCTAACCCTAACATTCACCCTAACCCTAACCCTAACATTAACACTAACTATAATTATAACCACAAACATAAACCTAGATCTTACCCTAATGCTGAACCTAACCCTAACACTAGCACTATCCCTAAACCTAACATTAACTTAATCTTAACCAAAACCCTAACCCTAATCCTAAGCTTAACAATAACCATAACATAAACTGAAAATTAACAATAACCCTAACCCTAACCTAACCTTAATCCTAACCCTAAATTTACATGAATCCCTACCCTACTGGAAACCTATCCCTAACCCAAACACTAATATTAATTTTAACCCTTACCATAAACCTTACTCTAACCTAATGAAAACACTAACCCTAACCATAACACTAACCCTAACCCTAACCTTTACCCTAACATAACACTAACCCTAATTCCAAAACTAACCCTAACCCTAAAGTTAAACATATCTAAAACACTAATACTAACTCTAACACTATCCCTAACACTAACCATAACCCTAAACCTATTTCTAACCCTAACCTAATTTTAAATCTAAATTTAACCTTAAACTGATTCCTCACTATAGCCATAGCCCTAAACTTAACCTTAATCATAACCATAACACAAACTCTAACACAAACCTAACCCTAAACCTCAGCCTAACCCTAACCCTAACACTAACACTAACTCTTTTATAACTCTAACCCAAGCCCTAAACCTTACCCTAACCCCAACACTAACCCTAACACAAACCCTAACAAAAACACTAACCCTAACACTTACACTAACCTAACACTAATCATAATCCTAAAACTAATACTAACCCTAACCCTGAACCTAACCAAAACACTAATACTAACTCTAACACTAACCCTAATACTATAAATAAACCCTAACACTAAACCTAACCCTAATAGAATTTCTCACACTAACCCTAACACTAACCCTAACCACAACATTAAACCTAACGTAACACTAACCCTATTTCTAACACTAACACTAATCCTAATCCTGAACCTAACCAAAATGCTAATACTAACCCTAACAATAACCTTAAACCAAACCCTAACCTTAACACTAACTCTAACCCTAACCCTAACACTAACACTAAACCTAACCCTTACCATAAGCTAACACTAACCCTAAGTCTAACCCCAAACTTACCTAAACACTAAACATAACCAAAACACTAATACTAACCCTAAATCTAACCCTAACTCTATAACTAATCCTAACCCTAAACCTAAACCTAAAACTAACCCTAACACAAACTCTAACAAAAACCTAACCCTAAACCTCAGCCTAACCCTAACCCTAACACTAACACTAACTCTTTTATAACTCTAACCCCAGCCCTAAACCTTACTCTAACCCCAACACTAACCCTACCACAAACCCTTACAAAAACCCTAACCCTAACCCTTACACTAACCTAACGCTAATCATAACCCTAAAACTAATACTAACCCTAACCCTGAACCTAACCAAAACACTAACCTTAACTGTAAATGTAACCCTAACCCTAATTCTAAATCTAATCTTTAACTTAAGCCTAATGATAACCTTAAACCTAACCATAACCAAACCCTAACCTAAGCAAACACTAATCCTAACACTAATCCTAACACTACCCCTAAAGTCAACCCTAACCCTAACACTAAAACTAACCCTAACCCTAACATGAAACCTAAGTCTAAACCTAACCCTATCACAAACACTAACCTTAACCCTAACCATAATACTAACACCAATTCTGACTGTAACCATAATCTTAACTGTAACCTTAAGCCTATCCTAACCCTAACCCCAATTCAAATCCTAACACTAAACCTAACACTATTTCTACCGCTAACCATAACCCTAAATCTAACACTAACCCTAGCCCTAACCTTAAAAATAACCCTAACCTAACCCTAACCTAAATCTCACCCAAACCTTGATCTTAACCCAAATCATAACTGTAACCGGTACTTTAAATTTAACCCTAACTGTAACCATAACACAATCCGTAACACAACCCTAACTCTAACACTAACATTAACCCTAAATCTCACCCTAACCCTAACACTAACACTAACACTACCTCTTTTCATAAACCTAACCCTAGCCCTAAACTTTACCCTAACCCTAACTCTAACCCTAACCCTAACCTAACACTAACCCTAACCATAAACCTTACCCTAACCTAACACTAACCCTAACCCTAAAAATGATACTAACCCTAACCCTAAACCTAACCAAAACAATAATACTAACTCTAACACTAACCCTAAGGCTAACCCTAACCCAAACACTAACACTAACCCAGCAGGAGTTCTCACCTTAACTATAACACTAACCCTAAACTCAAAAGTAACCCTAACCTAACACTAAACCTAACCCAAACAGAAACACTAACACAAAACCTAAATTTAACCAAAACGCCAATAATAACCCTAAAACTAATCCTAAAGAAAACCATAACCCTAACACTCACCCTAACCCTAACACTAACACTAAACCAACCCTTACCGTAACCTAACACTAACCCTAACTCTAACCCTAATATAACCCTAAAGCTAAAACTAACCAAAACACTAATACTAACCCTAACACTAACCCTAAATTTAACATTAACACTAATACTAACCCTTACCCTAAATCTAACAGGAACTTTCACCCCAACCCTAACACTAACCCTAACCCTAAAATTAACCCTAGAACTGAACCTAAACCTAACCTTAAACTTAACCCTAAACATAACCCTAACACTAACCCTAACCCTAAACCTCAACCTATCCCTAAAACTAACCCAAACCTATTACAAACCCTAACCCTTATCATAACCCTATCACTAATGCTAAGCCTATCCCTAAAACTAAACCTAATACTAACCCTAAATCTAACCCTAACATGCCCCGAATCCTAACCCTAACCATTCCCCTAACCTAACACTAACTCTAATCCTTTCACTAAAACTAACCATAACACTAATCCTAAATTTAAATCTATCCCTATCCTTAACCTAACCCTAACCCTAACCCTAACCTAACCCTAACCGTAACCATGAACCTATCAATAACCATAAACCTATCTCTAACCCTAACCCAAACAGTAACCCAAAACCTAACACTTAGTCTAACACAAACCCAAACTCCAATCCTAACCCTAACATTAATCCTAACACTAACCCTAACCTTATCCCTAACCCAATTTCTAACCTTAATAGAAACCCTAATCCAAACGATAAACCTAAACCTAATCTCACTCTAACCCTAGCCTTAACGTAACACTAACACTAATCCTAAAACAAACACTAACCTCAATCCTAACCATATCATTTTACCTAACCATAACCCTCAAGCTAAATGTAACATTAACCCTAACCATAACCCTAACACTGACACTAACACTAACTCTAATCCTACACTTAACCCTAAAACTAACCCTACAATTACCCTAACCCTAACTCTAAACCCAATCCTACCATAAACCTAACCCTAATCCTAACACAAACTCTAAGCCAAAACTTAACGTGAAACCTAACCCTTACACTAAGATTAACACTAAATCCTAACAATAATCCTAACACTAATCCTAACCATAAACCTAACAATAACACTAAATCTAACCCTAACCCTAAACCTAACCGTAACACTAAACCTAAACTTAACCCTAACCCTAACTCTAACTCTTACCCAAAAATTAACCCTAACTCTAACACTATTCATAACCCGAAACCTAACCCTAAAACTAACACTGACTCTAACTGTAACCTAACTCTAGCACTAACAGTAACCCTAACCCTTACATGAACCCAACCCTAAACCTAAAACTATACCTTAACCTAACCCTAAACCTAATCCTAACACTAATCGCTAAACTAAACCCTAACCTAACACTAACACTAACACTACCCTAACCCTAACCCTAACACTTATCCTAACCATAACACGAACCCTAACACTAACCTAACCCTAAAGCTTCAACGAAGCCTAACCCTAAAACGAACCCTAACACTAACCCTAACCCTAATCTTAACCCTAACCCTAAAATTATCCTAAACCTTACCTTTACCCTAACACTAAAGCTAACTCTAACTGTAACACTAACCATAAACCTAAACCTAACCCTATCACTAACACTAACCGTCACCATAAACATAACCCTAAACCTAACACTACTCTAAACCTAACCCTAACACTAACCCTAAACCTAACTCTAACACTAACCCAAAGAGTAATTCTAACCCTAAACCTAAACCTAACTGTAATACTAAACGTAACCATAACCGTAAAACTACACCTAACCCTAACACCAACACCAATCCTAACTCTAACAGGAACCCTAAAACTAATCCTAACTGTAACCATAACACTAACCCTAAGCCTCACTCTAACCAGAAACCGAAACTTAACCCTAACCATAACCCTAACACTAACCTACTCATGAACCCTAATCCTAAGACAAACCCTTAACCTAACAATAACCCTAAAACAAACCCTAACCAAATCATAATCCTAACCCTAAACAAACCCTAACCTCTACCTAAACCTAATCCTAAACCTAACCCTAACCCTAACCCTATAACTGACAGAAACTTAAACCTAAATCTGACACTAACCCTAACCCAACCCCTAACCCTATAACTAACAGAAACTTAAACCTAAATCTAACACCAACCCTAACCCTAACTGTAACCCAAACCCTAACCCTAATTCTAACAGGAACTAATTCTAATCTTTACCATAACCCTAATGATAACCTTAACCCTAAACATAACACAAACCCTAACACTAACCGAACATTAACCCTAACACTACCCCTAAAGCCAACCCTACACCTAACTCTAAATCTATCCCTAACCCTAACCTGAACCCTAAGCCTAAACCTAACCCTATCAAAAACACTAACCCTAAACCTAACAATAACCTTACACTACCCCTAGGCCTAACCCTAATACTAACCCTAAACCTAAGCGTAATCCTAATCTTAACTGTAACCCTAAGACTAATCCAAACCCTAACCCTAATACAAATGCTAACACTGAACCTAACACTAACCATAACACTAACCATAACACTAACCCTAAACCTAACACTAACCCTAACCCTAACCCTAACCCTATAACTCTCCTAGTCCTAACTCTAAACCTAACACTAACCATAACTCTAAACCTAACACTATTCCTGAACCTAACTATAACCCTAAACCAAACACTATCCCTAACCTAAACTCTTACCCTAACACTAACTCAAACTGCAACCCTAACCCTAAACCTGGTCCTAACAGTAACCCTAATCCTATCCCAAATCCTAACCCTGCCTCTATTCCTATCCATTACCCTAAGCCTAACCCTCACCCTAATGCTACCCTAGTCCTAACACTAATCCTTAGCCTATCTGAAACCCTAACTCTTTTACTAGTCCTAACCCTCGGCCTCATTCTAGCTCTAGCCTTAACCCAAAACTGACCTTTATTCTGACCCTAACACTAACCCTAGATCTAAACCTGATACGAACACTAAACCAGACCATAAATCTTCCCCAATCAGTAAACCTATACCTAAACCTAACAGTAACACTAGCACTAGACCAAACATGATCCTAAACAGAGTCATAAGTCTAGCCCTAGCCCTAAACAAAAACCTTGAACTGGCCCTAACAATAATCCTTAACCTAACACAAAGACTAACCCTATCCCTAGAACCAATGCTATTCTTAATTCTGGCCCTAACCCTAACCAAACACTGACGCTTACCCTAATACACACCCTAGTTATAAACCTTATCCTAACCCAAAACCTAACCCTAACACTAGACTTATCCATGACCCTAACCCTAAAACTAGCCATAACTAGAACCCGAGCTCTTATATTACACATAGCCCTAATGCTAGCCATAAACATCACACAAATCTAGCCCTATCTAGCCCTAAAACTAGCCCTAGTTGTATCTCTAACCATAACTCTAGACCTAAACCTAACCCTAACTCTCAATCTAACCAAGTCCTAAACCTAGCTCAAACTCCAACACTTTCCCTAATCATAACACTAACCCTAACCCTAACCGTAGCCCTGACTCTAACCCTAACCTTTGTCCTAGACCTAACCCTAACTCAAACCCTAATACTTACCCTAAATCTAACCCTGACACTAACCCTAGGCCTAATCCTAACCCTAGCCATAAACTTAAACTTAACCCTAGCCCTAAACTTAGCTCTAACCCTATCCATTACCTTAAGCCTAAACCAAATGCTAACCCTAGGCCTAACACTATCCCTATCTCTAACAATAACCATATAGATTACTCTAAATCTAAGCTGAATCCTAAACCTAACCCTATCCATTACCCAAAACCTAAACCTAACCCTAATGCTAATACAAGCCTTAACCCTAAACCTAACCTAAACCAAAATATACCCGGACATTGACCCTAATAAAACACCTTGCTCTAAACCCGACCCTTACCCTAAACCTAACCCTTACACTAGACTTAGCCATTACCTAAACATAAAAATACCACATACTTTGAACCTAGACCTGACATTAGCCCTAGCCTTAATCTTAGTCCTAGCTCTAACAC
This sequence comes from Marmota monax, assembly GCF_021218885.2. NCBI lineage: Eukaryota > Metazoa > Chordata > Mammalia > Rodentia > Sciuridae > Marmota > Marmota monax. The sequence goes on along the minus strand of NW_026694663.1, from coordinate 185,719 downwards.
ATAACCTCATCCTGGCAATAAACCCAGCCCTAATCCTAACCCAAACACTAACACTAGCCCTAAATAAAATTCTAACCTGAACTCTAGCTCTAAAACCAGCTATAATCCCATTCCCCTAAATCTAACCCTAACCCTAACACTAACACTAACCCTAGCGCTAATCCTCGCCCTAATTTAGCCCTAACCCTAAATCTACCCCTAACTCTAGCCCAAAGAATAACTCTAATCACACCGCAGTCCTATTTCTAGTTCTAAACCTATCCGTTACTATAACCCTAACACTAGTCCGAACCTTAACCCTTATGCAGAACCAAGCCCTAAACCTAGATCTAACCATAACAATAAATCTAACCCTAAAGTTCATCCTACCACTAGTCCTAACATTATCGCTAATCCTAAAACTAGCCCTAACCCTATTCCTAGCTCTAAAACAAAATTGAGCCATAGCCTTAACCCAACCCTAGTCTAATGGTAATGTGAGACCTGAAATTAGCCCTATCGCTAATTCTTACCGTAAACCTAACACAAAACCTAGCCATAATCCTAGACCTAATTTGAGTCATATCACTAACCCTGATCAGTAACACTGATCCTGACTCTGTTAGTGACCCTAACACTAACCCTATCTATAATCATCTCCCTAAACACAAAACTAATCTAAACACTAGACCTTGACCTAATCCTAATGCTATCTCTAATCATAACTCTAGTTCTTACATTAGCCATAGTCCTACACTAGCCCTAACCTAACCAAAACATAGCCCTAATCCGAGCCCTAACTCTACTTTTAATCATAGCCGTAACCCTATCCCTTGCCCTAACATTTTACCTAAAAAAAAAAAAAAAAAAAAAAAAAAAAAAAAAAGATTAGGGATAGGATTATGATAGCTTTTTTAGGGTTAGGGTTAGAATTAGACCTAGGATTAGTGGTAGGGTTAGTATAAGGATCAGGGTTAGTGTTACAGTTTTGGATAAGGTTAGATCCAGAACAAGGGCAAGGGTTAGAGCTATTAATAGGGTTAGTATTTTAGTTACCCTGAGGATTAGGGATAGGTCTAGGGTTACCCTTAGATTTAGGGTTTTACTTGGGTAAATGATTGGTTTAGAGCTAGGGTTAGGGCTATGGTTATGGTTACAGTTAGGGTTAAAGCTATGTTTAGGGCTCAGATTAGGCCTAGTTTTTGTGTTAGGGTTTGGGCTAGGGTTAGGGCAATGGCTAATGTAAGAACTAGGGTTACCATTAGGGTTAGTTTTAGTATTAGGGTATGGGTTAGGTTTAGTGTAAGCATTAGGTTTAAGGTTAGGGTGATATTTATAGCTAGGGTACGTGTTAGGATAGGAATCAGGGTTAGGCTTAGTTCTAGGGTTAGATTTAGAACTCTAATTAGGGCTAGGTTTACTGTTAGGGTTCAGTTTAAGGGAGGGCAGTGTTTAGAGCTGAAGTGAGTATTAGGATATGAGTCAGGGTCAGGGTTATTTATAAGGTTAGGGCTAGGACTCAAATTAGGGCTAGGGTTAGGTCTAGTTGTAGTATTAGGGTTTGGTTAAATTAAGGTTTAGGGTTCGGGCTAATGCTCACTTTTGTTTTAGTCCTAGGGTTAGGGTTAGGGCTAGTGTTAGTGTTAGGCTTAGGCTTAGGGTTAGGGTTAAATTTGGAATTAGGTTTAGATGTAGGGTTAGGGCTAGAACTAAGGATAGGGAAAGGGTTATGGGTAGGGTTAGGGTTATGATAAGGGATAGGGTTTTAACTAGGCATACGGCTAGGGCGAGAATTAGTATTAGGGCTAGGTTTAGGGTTATGGCTAGAGATAGGGCTAAATTAGGGCTAGGATTATGGCTAGGTTTAGTGTTTAGTTTAAGCCTAGTGTTAGGGTTAGGGTTAAGGTTAGGGTTAGGGTTAGGGTTAAAGTTTAGAGTTAGAGTTTAGTGTTTAGGGCAAAGTTTAGAGTAAGGGATGGCTTTATAGCAAGTTTTAGAGGTAGAGTGTGGGTTAGAATTAGGGTTAGCACTGTGGTTAGGTTTAGGGTTGTGATTAAGGCTAGGTTTAGGGCTAGGATGAGGGCTAGGGTTGTTTTTAGGGTTAGGGTTATGATTAGTGCTAGGGCTAATTTCAGGTCAAGAATTATGGTTAAGGATAGATTTAGGGTTAGGATTATGGATACGTCTAGTGTAAAGGTTAGGTTACGGTTAGCATCAGGTTTAGAGCTAGGAGTATTATTAGGGTCAAGTTCTGGGTTAGGGTTTGGGATAGGTTAAGGTTTAAATTAGGGCTTGTATTAGCATTAGGGTTTTGGCTATGGTAATGGATAGAATTAGAGATCAGTTTCGGGATAGGTTATGGTTATGATTAGAGCTAGTGTAGGGTTAGGGTGAGGGTTAAAGCTATGGTTCGGGCTCAGATTAGGGATAGCTTTTGGATTAATTTAGTGCTAGGGTTAGGGTTACGGCTAATGTAAGTACTAGGGTTATGATTATGGCTAATTTTAGTGTTTTAGGGCTAGGTTTAATGTTAGATTTAGGTTTAGGGTAAGTTCATGTTTAGACCACAGGTTAGTGTTATGGTAAGAGTAAGGGTGAGGATTAGTTTTAGGGTTTGGCTTAAAACTCAAATTAAGGCTGGATTTAGGGATAGGTGTATGTTTATGGCTTTGTTTGGGTTAAGGGTTAGGGTTATAGCTTTGGCTCGGTTTGGCTTTAGGGCTAAGGCTAGGGTTATGGCAAATTTTGTATTAGTGTTAGGGTTAGGGCTAGTCTTAAAATTAGGCTTAGGCTTCAGTTTAGGGTTAGATTTAGAGTTAGGTTAATATCTAACATTAGTGTTAGGGCTAAGGATAGGACAAGGGTTAGGACTAGGATTTGGTATAGAGTTAGTGTTATGTGAATGGATGGGATCAGAACGAGTGATAGGTCCAGTGTGACAGAGTGATTTTTAGGGCTAGGGTTAGGTTTACGGTTAGGAATAGGGCTAAATTACAGCTAGAGTTAGTGTTAGGGCTGGTATTAGGGCTAGTTTTAGAATTAGCATCTGGGTTAGGGCTAGTTTTCAGCTTAGGTATAGAGTTAGGGTTAGATTTAAAGTTAGGTTTCGTTCTAGTCTTAAAACTAGGGCTAAGGATACGGCAAGGGTGACGACAAGGGTTAGAGTTAGAGTTAGGGTTATGTTTAAGGTAAGGGGTGTGGTTTTTGGCTAGGTTTAGGGCTAGTGCAAGAGTTAGTATTAGGATTAGGGCTAGAGTTAGGGTTAGGGTTACAATTAAGGATAGGTTTATGGCTAGGATGAGGTTTAGGGTTTTTGTTAGGTTTAGAGATATTATTAGGGCTCGGGCTAATGGCAGGTCTAGGTTTTTAGTTAGGGCTGGATTTAGTGTTAGGTTTATGGCTTGGTCTAGTGTAAGGGTTAAGTTTAGGATAAGATTCAGGTTTATATCTACGGTTATTTTTAGGGTCAGGGTCAGGGTTAGGGTTTGGTTTAGGTTAGGGTTTAGATTTAGAGTAATGACAGAGTTAGTTTTAGGATTTAGGTTTGATTTAGTGTAATGGATATGGTTAGGGTTAGGCCTAGGGTTAACTTAAGGGTTAGGGTTATTTTTAGGGTAATGAATTGGTTTAGACCTAAGGTTAGGGCTAGGGTTATGTATAGGATTAGGGCTAGTTTTGGGTTAGCATTAGTTTTAAGTTTAGGGTTAAAGGTAAGTTTAGGACTCGGATTAAGGCTAGGTTTTAGGTTAGGTTATGGCTAGAGTTAAGGCTATGGCTAATATATGAAGTAGGGTTATAATTAGCACTAGTTATATGGTTAGGGTTAGGGATAGGTTTTGTTTAGGTTGAGGTTCACAGTGATACTGATGTTTAGAGCCAGGTTTAGTGTTAGGGTAAAAGTCAGGGTCAGGGTTAGTTTTAGGGTTAGGGTTACAACTGGAATTAGGGATATGGTTAGGGCTAGGTGTAGGGTTATGTTTTGGTTTAGGTTAAGGGTTACGTTTAGGGCTTTGGCTCAGTTTTCTTTTTAGGGCTAGGGCTAGGGTTATGGATAGTTTTAGGATTAGCATTAGCATTAGGGCTGGCGTTAGGTTTAGGTTTAGGTTTAGGGTTAAATTTAGAGTTAGTGTTAGATCTAGGGTTATGGCCAGGGCTATGAAGAGGAGTAGGGTTAGACCAAGGGTTAGGGCTAGGATTAGGGTTCCAGTAAGGGATAGGATTAGAACTAGGGTTAGGGTTATGGTGAGAGTTAGTGTTAGTCTTTTTGCTAGGGTTAGGGCTCGGGTTAGGGATAGGCCTAAATTAGGGCTAAGATTAGGAATAGGGTTAGTGTTAGGGTTAGGCCTAAGGTTTGGGTTAGGGATAAAATTAAGGCTATGCTTAGAGCTAGTATAAGAGTTAGGATTTATGTTAGGGTTAGGGCTAGGATTATGGCTAGGGTCAATATCAGGTCTAGGATTAAGGTTAGGAATAGTTTTAGGGTTAGGTTTATGGCTAGGTCTAGTATAAGGGTTAGGTACGGTAAGGGTAAGAGTCAGGATTAGAGCAAGGGGAATTATTAGGGTCACGGTCAGTGTTAGGGTTTGGTTTAGGTTTGAGGTTAGGGTTAGGACTCAAATTAGCATTAGGGTTAGGGTTAGCGTAATGATTGGGTTAGGTTTAGGGTTCAGGATAGGTTTAGGTTAATTGATATGTTTGGGGAAAGTGATAGGGTTATGGGTAAGCCTAGGGTTAGCATTATGCTAAGGGTTGTGTTTAGGGTAATGAATAGAGTTAGCGTTAAGGTTAGGAATAGGATTATGGTTTGGATTATGTATTGTGTTAGGGTTAAGATGAGGGTTAGAACTAGGATTAGGATTAGGGTTATGTTTAGAATCAGGCTTAGGTTCTGAGCTATGGTTAGGAGTAGGCTGAGAGGTTCAGAATTAGATCTAGGGATAGGATTATGGTAAATTTGGGGTTAGAGTTGGGGTTAGCATTAGACATAGGTTTAGTATTAGGGTCAGAATAATGGTCATTGTTAGGGTTAGGGTTTAGCATAGTGTTAAAGCTAAATGAGGGTTGGGTTAGAGCTATTAATAGCATTGAGGTTTTGGTTAGTCTAAGAATTAGGGATAGGTCTAGGGTTACTCATAGGTTTAGGGTTTCACTTAGGGTAAGGGGTTGATTTAGATCTAGGGCTAGGGCTAGGGCTATGGTTAGGGTTAGAGTTAGAGTTAAAGCTAGGTTTAAGGCTTTGTTTAGGGCTAGTTTTTGTGTTAGGGTTAGGGCTAGGGTTAAGGCAATGGCTACTGTAAGAACTAGGGTTACCATTAGGGTTAGTTTTAGGGGTAGGTTGAGTGCTAAGTTTAGGTTTAATGTTAGGGTGATATTTATAGCTCCGGTTCTTGTTAGGATAGGAGTAAGGGTCATGGTTAATTTTAGGGTTAGTGTTAAGACTCGAATTAGGGCTATTGTGAATGTTAGTGTTCGGTTTGAGTATAGGGCAGTATTTAGAGCTAGGGTGACTTTTGGAATATGAGTCAGGGTCAGGATTAGTTTAAAGTGAGCCTTAGGACTTGAATTATGGCTAGGTTTAGGTCTAGGTGTAGTGTTAGGGTTTTGTTTAAGTTAGATTTAGGGTTAGGGCTATTGCTCGGTTTTGGTTTACTGCTAGGATTAGGGTTAGGCCAGTTTTACGATTATCATTAGGGTTATAGCTAGTGTTTGTGTTAGGCTTAGGCTTAGATTTAGAGTTAGGGTTAGGGCTGGGGCTAACTTTAGGGCAAATGTTAGGGCTAGGGTTATGTTTATGGTATCAAATAGGGATAGAACTAGGGATAGAACTAGGCAAGAGTTAGAGTTAATCTTAGGGCTAGGTTTAAGGTAGGGTTAGAGATAGAGCTAAATTAGGGCTAGGATTAAGGCTGGGTTTTGTTTTTATCTTAAGCCTAGTGTTAGGGTTAGGGTTAGGTTTAAATTTATGGTAAGAGATGACATTATAGCTAGGTTTAGAGGTAGGGAGAGAGTTAGAATTAGGATCAGTTGTAGGGCTAGATTTAGGGTTATGATTAAGTCTAGGTTTAGGGCTAGGATGAGGGTTGCGTTAAGGCTAGGATTAGAACTAGGGCTAATTTCAGATCCAGAATTATGTTAAAGATAGTTTTAGGGTTAGGTTCATGGCTACATCTATGCTAAGGGTTAGGTGTTGGGTTACGGTCAAGTTTAGAGCTAGGGGTATTATTAGGATCAAGGTCAGGGTTAGGGTTTGGGATAGGTTAAAGTTTCAATTTTGGGCTTGAATTAGTGTTAGGGTTAGGATTAGGGTAATGATAGAGTTAGATTTTGGATTCAGGTTAGGTTTAGGTTAATGGAAGTGTTAGGATTCAGGATAGAGTTAGGTTTATGCCTAGGGTTATCATTATGTTTATAGTTATGGTCATGGTTGTGGATAGAGTTAGATATCAGTTTAAGGCTAGCATTATGGTTACAAGTAGGGCTAGTTTTAGAGTTAGGTTAGGATTAAAGCTAGGGTTAGAGCTCGGATTAGGGCTAGGTTTTTGGTTACGTTAGGGCTAGTGTTAGGGTAACAGCTAATGTAAGTACTAGGTTTACAATTAGGGCTAGTTTTAGGGTTTTAGTGCTAGTTTTAGTGTTAGGGTTAATTTTAGGGTTAGGTTGATGTTTATAGCTAGAATTGTTAGAGTCAGTGTCACTTTCAGGGTTGTTTTTAGGGTTTGGCTTCCAACTCGTATTAGGGCTAGGTTTAGGTCTAGGTGTAAGGTTGGGGTTTGGTTTAGGTTATTGATTAGGGTTAGAGCTATGGCTTGGTTTTGTTTTAAGGCCAGGGTTAGGGCTAGTTTTAGGATTAGTGTCATTGTTTGGACTAGTGTTAGGATTAGGTTTAGGCTTCGGGTTAGGGCTAGATTTAGAGTTCCGTTTTGCCTAAGGTTAGTGGTAGGGCTAAGGATAGGGCAAGGGTTAGCACTAAGGTTAGCATGAGAGTTAGGGTTTAGTTTAGAGTAAGGTATGTGGTTATAACTAAGTTTAGGGAAAGGGTGATGGTTAGTATTAGTGTTAAAACTAGGGTTAGGTTTAGGGTTATGATTAAGACTATGTTTAGGGATAGGATGAGAACAAGGATTTGTTTTAGGGTTTGGGATAGCATTACGGCCAGGGATAATGTCAGGTCTAGGGTTACAGTTAGGGATAGATTTAGTGTTAGGTTTATGGCTTGATCCAGTGTAAGGGTTAGGGATTTGGTTAGGGTCAGTTTTAGATCTAGGGTTATTTTAGGGTCAGGGTCAGGATTAGGTTTAGGTTAAGTTAGTGTTTAGATGCAGGGCTCAAATTAGTGTTAGATTTAGGGTTAGGGTAATGACAGTTTTAGGTTTAGTGTTTAGGTTTGGTTTGGTATAATTGATACGGTTAGGTTTAGGACTTGGATTATCATAAGGGTTAGGGTTATCATTATGGTAATGGATAGGGTTAGCCCTAAGCTTAGGGCTAGGTTTATGTATAAGATTAAGACTACTGTTTGGGTTAGGGTTAGGTTTAAGTTTAGGTTTAAAGATAGGTTTAGGACTCTGATTAAGGATAGGTTTTGCGTTAGGTTAGGGCTAGGGTTAAGGCTACTGCTAGTTTATGAAGTAGGTTTATGATTACACCTAGTTATAGGATTAGAGTTAGGTCTAGGTATAGTGTTAAGTTTAGGTTTATGGTGATGATTATGTTTAGGGCCAGGGTTAGTATTAGGGTCAGAGTCAGGGTCAGGGTTAGTTTTCAGGTTAGGATTAGACTATAATTAGGGATATGGTTAGGGCTAGGTGTAGGGTTACGATTTGCTTTAGGTTAAGGGTTAAGGTTAGGGCTATGACTCAGTTTTGTTTTAGGGCTAGGGGAAGGGTTAGGGCTAGTTTTAAGATTAGTCTTAGGGTTAGGGCTAGTGTAAGTGTGAGGCTTAGGCTTAGGTTAAAGGTTAGGATTAGGAATAGATTTATGGATAGATTCAGTTTAAGGGTTATTGTTATATTTAGAGTTAGATTTAGATCCAGGTTTTGAGATAGGGCTAAGTATAGGGCTAGGGTTGGGCTACTTTTAGGGTTAGGTATATGATGATGATGATAAGGGATAGGGTTAGAACTAGGTATAGGACTAGTGTGAGAGTTAGAGTTAGTCTTAGGGCTAGGGTTAGGTTAGGGATATGGCTAAATTAGGACTTGGATTAGGGCTAGGGTTAGTGATAGGATTAGGACTAGGGTTAAGGCTAGGTTTAATGTTAGGTTTAGGGTTAGGGTTAGGTTTAGGATAAGGTATGGGAATATAGCTAGTTTTAGGACTAGGGTGAGGATTAGGATTAAGGTTAGGGTTAATTTTATGGTTAGGTTTATGATTAAGTTGAGGTTTATGGCTAGGATGTGGGCTAAGTTTTGTATTAGGGTTAGGGCTAGCATTAGAGCTAGGGCTAATGTCAGGTCTAGGGTACAATTAGGGATAGTTTTATGGTTAGGTTTATGGCTTGGTGTATTGTAAAAGTTAGGTTTCTTCTAAGGGTCAGGTATAGAGCTATGAGTATTATTAGAGTCAGGGTCAAGGTTAGGGTTTGGGTTAGGTTAAGGTTTAGGTTTAGGGCTCAAATTAGTCTTAATTTTAGAGATCGGGTAATGACACAGTTATTTTTAGGGTTCTGGTTTCGTGTAGGTTAATGAATAGGGTTAAGGCTAGTGCTAGGATTATGGTTCGGCTTAGGATTAGCATAAGGATTATAGTGATCTTAGGCTCATTAATAGGGTTAGAGCCAGGGTTAGCACTAGGTTTATGGTTAGGATTAGGTCTAGAGTTAGGCTTAGGGTTATGGTTAGGGCAAGGGTTATTGTTAGGGTTAGCTTTAGCATTAACACTAAGGTAGGGCTTGGATTCGGGCTAGGTTTTGTGATAGGTTAGGGCTATGGCTAATGTAAAACCTAGTGTAATGATTAGGACTAGTTTTATGGATAATATTAGGGCTGTGTGTAGTTTTAGGGTTAGTTTTAGGGTTAGGGTGAAGTTTAGAGCTAGGATTTTGTTAGTGTCAGGGACAGTGATCGGGTAGGGTAATGGTTAGAGTTAAAGCCAGAATTAGGATTAGGGTTAGTCCTAGAGGTAGGGTTAGAGTTTGGGTTAGGTTAAGGGTTATTGTTAAGGCTAGGTTTAGTTTGTCTTAGGTCCAGGGCTATAGTTATGGCTAGATTTAGGATTAGGTTTAGGTCTAGGGCTAGTGTTAAGGTTAGGTTTATGTACAAGATTACCAGTAGGGCTCGTGTTAGGGTTCAGTATAGGGTTAGGTTTAGATTTAGACCTCAGATTAATTTTAGGGTCAAAATTATGGTCAGGGATATGGTTAGTGTTTGGGTTATGGGTAGATATAGAATGAAGGTTAGGGTTAGACTAGTTATAGAGTTAGGGTTTTGGTTAGGCTAAGGATTAGTGCTAAGAATATGGTTAGCATTAGGGTGAGGGTTTGGCTTTTGGTAAGGGATAAGTTTAGAGCTAGGTTTAGGACTAGGTTTAGGGTTAGATTTAGGGTTAAAGCTCGTGTTAGGGCTTAGATTAGGGCTAGTTTTGTATTAGCATTAGGGCTAGTGTTATGGTTACGGCTATTGTAAGAACTGGTTAAAATTAGGATTAGTTTTAGGGTTAGGTTTAGGGCTAGGTCTAGTATTAGGGTTAGTTTTAAGGTTAAGGTGATGTTTAGAGCTAGGTTTAGTGTTTGGACATGAGTCAGGGTCATGGTTAGGTTTAGGGTTAGTGTTTGGTTTCAAATTAGGGACAGGGTTAAGGCTTGTTTAGGTTTAGGGTTTGGTCTAGGATAAGGGTTATTGTTAGGGTTATGGCTTGGTTTTGTTTTAGGGCTAGGGCTAGGGTTAGGGCTAATTTTAGGATTAGCATTAGGGTTAGAGCTAGTTTCAGGGTTAGGCTGAGGCATTGAGTTAGGGTTAGTTTTAGAGATAGGTTTCAATCCAGAGTTAGTGCTAGGGCTAATGCTAGTGCAAGGGTTAAGACTAGGGTTAGAGCTTGGTTTAGGTTTATAGTAAGGGATAGTGTTAGAAGTAGTGAATGGTCCTGTGTGAGAATTATAGTTAGTCTTAATTCCAGGGTTAGGGTTAGGGTTAATAATATTGCTAAATTAGGACTAGGATTAAGGCTAGGTTTAGTGTTAGGGTTAGGGCTAGAGTTAGGGTTATGGTTAGGGCAAGGGCTAGGGTTAGGGTTAGGGTAAGGCATAGGGTTTAAACTATGGTTAGGGCTAGGTTATGTTTAGTGTTAGATCTGGATTAGGATTATGGTTATGGTTATGGTTAGGGTTGGGGTTAGGGCTAGGATTTTCATTAGGGTCAGGATTAGTTTTAAAGTAATGTATTGGGTTAGATGTAAGATTAGGGTTAGGGTTAAGGTTAGTCTATGGTTAAATATAGGTTTAGGGATAGGTTTAGTTTTGATTTAGGGTAAGGGTTAGGGTTTGATTTAGGGTTAAGTTTATGGCAAGGGTTAGATTTAGGGTTAGGTCAAAGGTTAGGATTACGATTAGGGTTAGAGATAGGGTTAGGTTTGGGGCCAGGGTTATTATTAGTGTTAGGGTAAGGGTTAGGGTAATGTTAGGGTTAGAGCTAAGGTTAGTACTAGTGTTAAGGTTAGGATTAGGGCTAGGTTTAGGTTTATGCTTAGGAATAGGGCTAGGGTTATATTTAGGCTAAGGGTTCTGATTAGAGCTAGTTTTAGGTTTAGGGTTATGGATATATCTAGTGTTAGGTTTAGGTTTGGGGTTAGGTTCAGGTTTAGAGCTAGGTTTAGTGTTAGTGTTAGGGTCAGTGTTCAGGTTAGAGTTAGGTTTAGAGTGAAAGCCAGAATTAGGACTATGGTTAGTTCTAGTGGTAGGGTTAGTGTTTTCTTTAGGTTAAGTATTATGTTAGGGCTCGGGCTCAGGATTTTTTTTAGGTGTATGTCTAGAGTTATGGCTATATTTAGTAATAGGCTTGGGTCTGTGGCTAGTGTTAGGGTTAGGTTTAGCTATATGTTTACTTGTAGGGCTAGTTTTAAGGTTTGGCTTAGGGTTAGGGTCAGATTTAGACTGAGGGTTTGTGTTAGGGAAAGGATTTGAGTTAGAGGTAGAGCTAGGCTGACGGCTAGGGTTAGGACTAGTAATAGTGTTACGGTTTGGATCAGGCTATGGATTAGAATTAGGGCTAAGTTTAGCATTATGGATAGGGTTTGGCTTAGAGTAAGTGATAGAGTTAAAATTAGGGTTAGGGCTAGGTGTAGGTTTAGGGTTAGCACTAGGGTTAGGTTTAGGTTTAGGTTTACATCTAGGGTTAGGGCTCAGATTGAGGATAGTTTAAAGTTAGGTTTAGGGCTAGGGTTAGGGCTATGGCTAATATAAGAACTAAGGTTATGATTAGAGATAGTATTTGGTCTAGATCTAGTCTTAGCGTTATTTTTAGGGTTAGTGTGATATTTATAACTAAGGTTAGTGTTAGAGTATAAGTCAGGGTCAGGGTTAATTTTAGGACTAGTACATGAATTACAGCTAGAAGGTTACGGCTAGGTTTAGGGTTAGGATTTGGTTTAGGTTAACATTTAGGATTAGGACAATGGCTTGTTTTTTTTTATTAGATAAGGCTAGGATTACAGCTAGTTTGAGATTTATCAACAGTGTTAGGTCTAGTGTTAGGTTGAGGATTAGGCTCAGAGTTAGGGTCAAATGTATAGTTATGGTTAAATCTTGGGTAGGGTCTAGGGCTAGGGTTAGGGCTAAGTTTAGGGCTTGTGTTAGGTTTATTTTAATGGATAGGGTTAGTACTAGAAACAGAGCTAGGGGGAGAGTTAGAGTTAGTCTTAGGCCAAAGTTAGGGGTAGAGTTAGGGTTAGGGCTAAATTAGGGCTAGGATTAGTGCTAGGGTTAGTGTTAGGGTTAGGCCTATGGTTAGTGCTAGAAATATGGTTAGTGTTAGGGTTAGCGTTAGTGATAGGATTAGGGGAAATGATGGGGTTATACCTAAGTTCAGGTCTAAGGCAAGGGTTAAAATTAGAGATAGGGATTAGAGTTAGGATTTGGGTTAGGATTAAGGCTAGTTATAGGCCTAAGATGAGGACTAGTGTTTTTGCTGGGTTAGAGCTATGATTAGGGCTGGGGCTAATGTCAGGTCTAAGTTTATGGTTACTGTTTGTTTTAAGGTTAGGTTTTGGCTAGGTCTAGTGTAAGGGTTAGGTTTAGGTTAAGTGTCAGGTTTAAATCTAAGTGTATTACTTGGGTCAGAGTTAGGGTAGGATTTGGTTAAGGTTAAGATTCAGGGTTAAAGCTTGAATTAGTGTTAGGGATAGGTTTAGGGTAATTGACAGTGTTAGCTTTAGGATTCAGGTTAGATTTAGATTAATGAATAGGGTTAGTGTTAGCAATAGTGTTAGCATTAGGCCCAGGGTTGGCATTTAAATTAGGCTTATCTTTAGGGTAATGGATAGGGTTAGAATTAAGGTTAGGGCTAGGGTTAAGGTTAGAATTAGGACTAAGGTTATCATTAGGTCTTGGGTTAGTGTCAGGGTTAGGTTTGGGGTAAGTGTTAGCGTTTGATCTAGGATTAACTCTAGCGTGAGTTTTAGGGTTAGAGTTAGGGCCACAGTTAGGATTTGGGTTAGGGATACTTTTAGATTAAGATTAGAGTTTGAGCAATAATTAGGGTTAGGGCAAGGGTTAGGATTAGGATTAGGTCTAGGCTTATGGTTAGAGTTGCAATAAGGGCTAGGTGTAGGGCTAGGATAATGGCTACATTTTGTTTGAGGTTTATGGCTAGCATTAGGGATATGGGTAATGTAAAAGCTAGGGATATGATTATGGCTAGTTTTAGGGTTAGGGTTATGGATAAGTCTAGTGTTCTGGTTAGATTTGGGGTTAGGATAAGATTTAGAGCTAGAGTTTGTTTCAGGGTAACAGTCATTGTTTGGGTTAGGGTTAGGTTTAAGTTGAGGGACAAATTTAGAACTAGCATTTGTTCTAGGGATAGAGTTAGTCCTTAAGTTAGGTTAGTGGTTATTGTTAGGGCTAGTGATAGGATTTTGTTTAGGGCTAAAGAAGGTTTATGACTCTATTTGGGATTAGGTTTGGTCTAGTGCTAGTGTTACTGTTAGGTATAGGTATAGGTTTAACAGTAGGGGTAGGGTTAGTGTTCGCTTTGGAGTTAGTGTCAGGTTTAGACATAGGGTTAGAGTTAGGCTCAGAATAAGGGTCATGGTTAGAGTTAGGGTTAGAGCTAGAATGAGGGCTAGAGTTAGGACTAGTAATAGAGATAAGGTTTGGCATAGGCTAAGGATTATATTCAGGACTAGGGTAGCATTAGATTGAGGGTTTGGCTTAGGGTAAGGAATAGGGATAGAGGTAGAGTTAGGGTTAGGGTTAGAGTTATGTTTAGGGTTAAACCTAGGATTAGGCCTCAGAATAGGGCTAGAATTTGTGTTATCATTTGGGCTATGGCTAAAAAAAAAGAACAAGGATTCCAATTAGGGCTATTTCTAGGGTTAGCGTTAGGTCAATGTTTAGAAATAGGGTTACTGTTAGGGTCTGAGTAAGGGTCAGGTTTACTTGTAAGGTTAGGGTTAGGACTCAAATTAAGGCTACGTTTAGGGCTAAGTGTATGTTTTTGGCTTGGTTTAGATTAAGGGTTAGGGTTAGGGTTATGGGTTGATATTGTTTTAGGGCTAGGGTACTTTTAGGCCTAGTTTTCCAATTAGCACTAGATTTAGGGCTAGTGTTAGAGTGACCTTTAGGCTTAAGGTTAGGGTTAGATCCAGAATTAGGGTTAGGGTGAAGGTTAGTGCTAGGGTTGGGGCTAGGGATAGGGATAGGGTTTGGGTTACGGTAAGAGATAGGTTTAGAACTAGGGATAGGAGTAGGGCAAGAGTTAGAGTAAATCTTAGTGCTAGAGATAATGTTAGGTTTAGGTATAGGGCTAAATTAGGGCTAGAATAGAGCTATGGTTAGTGGTAGGTTTAGGCCTAGGTTTAGGGTTAGGGTTAGGTTTAGCATTAGGGTTAGGGAAATGTATGATGTTACAGCTACATTTAGGGCTAGGGCAAAGCATAAAATTAGGGCTAGAGCTAGGGTTAATGTTAGGGTTAGGATTAAGGCTAGGCTTAGGGATAGGATTAGGGCTAGGATTTGTGTTAGGGTTAGGGCTAGGATTAGGAATAGGGCTAATGTCATGTCTAGGGTTACAGTTAGGGATAGTTTTAGGGTAAGGATTATGGCCAGGTCTATTTTAAGTGTTATGTTGAAAGTTAGGGTCAGGTTTAAAGCAAGGGGTATTAGTAGAGTCAGTGTCAGTGTTAGGGTATGGGTTAGTTTAAGGTTTAGGCTTAGGGCTCAAATTAGCTTTAGGGTTAGTGTTAGGGTTAGGGTAATGGATATAGTTAGGTTTAGTGTGAAGTTTAGATTCAGAATAATGGACAGGTTTAGGTTAGGGGTAGGGTTAGGTTTAGGCCAAGGGATAGAATTCGATTAGGGTTATAGTTAGGGTAATAGACTGGATTAGAGCTACCATTAAAACTAGGGTTATGGTTAGGGTTAGGCCTAGGGTTAGAATTCGGTTATGGTTATGGTTAGGGTAATGCATAAGTTTAGAGCAAGGGATAGGGATAGGATAATGGTTAGGATTGGGCTATGGTTTGGGTTAGATTTCGGGTTAGGAAAAGGTTTAGGTTTATGGTTAGATTTAGGTTAAGTTTTGGGCTAGGGTTAGGGTTAGAGCTAGGGTTAAATCTAGGTTTAGGGCTGTGATTAAGTCTAGGTTTTGAGTTAGATTAGCACTCTTTAAGACTATGGCTAATATTAGAAATAGGGTTATGATTAGGGCAAGTATTAGGTTTAGCATTATGTCCAAATCTAGTGTGTAGATTAGGTTTAAGTTTAGGGTGATGATTATAGAACTAGGGATAGGGCTAGGGTGAGTTAAAGTTAGTCTTAGGGATAGGGATAGAGATAGGGTTAGGTTTAGTGTTAGGGCAAAATTAGGGCCAGGATTAGTTCTAGGGTTAGTGTTAGATTTAGGCCTAGGTTTAGGGCTAGGGTTAGGGTTAGCGTTAGGGTTAGGGTAAGGTATGATTTTACAGCTATGTTTTTGCTAGGACAAGGGATAAAATTAGGGTTAGGACCAGGTTTAAGATCAGGGTTAAAATTAAGGCTAGGCTTAGATCTAGAATTAGGGCTAGGGATAGGGCCAATGTCAGGTCTAGGGTTAAGGTTAGGGTAGAGTTAGTGATAGGGCTATTGCTCAGTTTTGTTTTAGAACTAGGCCTAGGGTTAGGGATTGTTTTATGATTAGCAATAGTGTTAAGGCTAGTGGTAGGGTGAAGTTTAGGCTTAGATTTATTGTTATTGTTAGATCTAGGTTTAGGGCTATGGCTAGGGTTAGGGCTGAGGTTAGGGCTACTGTTGGATTATGGTAATGGATAGGGTTAGAACTAGAAATAGGGCTAGGGTGAGAGTTTGGGCTAGGGTTAGGGGTAGGTTTAGGGTTGGGGCTAAATTAGGGCTAGGATTAGTGCTAGGGTTAGTGTTAGGGTTAGGCCTAGGGTTAGTGTTAGTGTTAGTGTTAGGATTAGGATTAAATTTAGGGGAAGGGATAGGGTTATAGCTAGCTTTAGGGCTACAGTGAGAGTTAAAATTAGGGTTAGTGCTAAAGTTAGGGCATGGGTTAGGATTAAGGCTAGGTTTAGGGCTAGGCTGAGGGTTTGTGTTAGGGCTAGTGCTAGGCTTAGGGCTTGGGCTAATGTCAGGTCTAGGTTTATGGTTAGTATTAGTTTTAGTGTTAGGTTATGGCTATGTCTAGTATAAAGATTAGGTTTAGAGTAGGGGTCAGGTTTAGTGCTAGGAGTATTATTAGGGTCAGCATCTGGCTAGGGTTTGGTATAGGTTAAGATTTAGAGTTAATGCTTGAATTAGCCGTGGGTTAGGGTTAGCATTAGGGAATGGATAGAATTAGGTATATGGTGCTGGTTAGGTTTAGAATAATGGATAGGGTTAGTGTTAGCGATAGAGTTATTGTTAGTCCTAGGTTTAACATTTGGGTTAGGCTTATATTTAGGGTAATGGATAGGTTTAGAACTAAGGTTAGGGCTAGGGTAAGTGTAGGCATTTGAGCTAGTGTTAGGGCAAGGGTGAGGGTTAGGGTTTAAGTCAGGGCTAGGGTTAGGTTTAGGGTTAGGATTATGTTTAGACTAGGGATTAGAGTTTGAGCTAGGGTTAAGGCTAAGGTGAGGGTTAGCATTATGGTTAGGTCTAAGGTTATGGTTAGGGTTATGATTAGGGCTAGGTTTAAGGCTAGGATAAGGGCTATGTTTTGTTTGATGTTTAGGGTAACGTTAGTTCTATGGGTAATGTAGGAGTGAGGGATATGTTTATGGCTAGTATTAGGGTCAGTGTTATGGATAAGTCTAGTGTTAGGGTTAGGTTTTGGTTTAGGATAAGGTTTAGATCTAGGGTTTCTATTAAAATAAGGGTCATTGTTGGGTTAGGGTTAGTTTTATGGTTAGGGCCAAAATTAAGACTAGCGTTTGGTCTAGTGATAGGTTCCATCTTTACATTAGGTTAAAGGTTATTGTCAGGGCTAGTGCTAGGTTTTTGTTTAGGGCTAAGGCTAGATTTATGACTCTATTTAGGATTAGGTTTGGTCTAGTGCTAATGTTACTATTAGGTATAAGTAGAGGTTTTCTTGTATGGGTAGTTTTAGGGTTTGGTTTAGGGTTAGGGTCAGGTTTAGACCTAGGGTTAGAGTTGGGGTAAGAATAAGGGTCAGAGTTAGGATTAGGGTAAAAGGTAAAATAAGTGCTAGATTTAGGTCTAGTAATAGAGTTAGGGTTTGGGGTAGGCTAAGGATTAAAGTTAGGACTAGAGTAGCATTAGGAAGAGGGTTTGGCTTAGGGTAAGGGATAGGGTTAGAGGTACTGTTAGGGTTAGGGTTAGAGTCAGGGCTCAGATTAGGGCTTGGATTTGTGTTAGCATTAGGGCTATCGCTAATAAAAGAACTAGTTTTCTGATTAAGTCTAGTTCTAGGGTTAGCGTTAAGGCAATGTTTAAAGCTAGGAGTACTGTTAGGGTACGACTCAGGATCAGAGTTTTTTCTATGGATAGGGTTAAGACTCAAATTAGGGCTAAGTTTAGGGCTAGGTTTAAGATTCATATTTGGTTAGGTTAAGGGTTCGGGTTAGGATTATGGCTCAGTTTTGTTTTTGGGCTAGTGTAGCTTTTGGGCTAGTTTTCCAATTAGCTTTAGGTTTAGTGCTAATGTTAGGGTGAGGTTTGACCTTAAGGTTACGGTTTACAACCAGGTTTAGGGCTAGGGTGATGGTTAGAGTTAGTTTTGGACCTAGGGAGGGACAGGGCTAGAGTTTTGGTTATGGTAAGGGATAGGTGTTGAACTAGGGATAGGGCTAGGGCGAGAATTAGAGTTATTCTTAGGGATAGAGATAGTGTTAGATTTAGAATTAGGGTTAAATTGAAGCTAGGATTAGCCCTAGAGTTAGTTTTAGGTTTTGGCCTAGAGTTAGGGCTAGGGTTAAGGTTAGCATTATGGTTAGGGTAAGGTATTATGTTACAGCTACATTTTGGGCTAGGGATGGAATAAAATTAGGGTTAGGGCTCCTGATAAGGTTAGGATTAGGATTAAGTCTAGGCTTAGGGCTAGGATTAGGGGTAGGGTTTGTGTTAGTGTTAGGGCTAGGATTAGGTCTAGGGCTAATATCAGTTTTAGGATTATGGTTAGGGGTAGTTTTAGGTTTAGGTTTAAGGCCAGATCTATTGCAAGTGTTAAATTGAGGGCTAGGGTCAGATTTACAGCTAGAAGTATTATTAGGGTCAGAGTCAGGGTTAGGGTATGGGTTAGGTTAAGGTTTAGGTTTAGGGCTAAAATTAGCATTAGGGTAATGGATATGGTTAGGTTTCAGGTTCAGGTTGGGTTTAGTATAATGGACAGGGTTAGGGTAAGCACAGGGTTAGGGTTAGGCCTAGGGATAGATTTTGGTTAAAGATATGGTTCAGGTAATGGATAGGATTAGAGCTACAGTTAGGACTAGGATTATGGTTAGGTTTGGGCTAGGGTTATGGTAAGGCTTAGGGTTAGAATTTGCTTAGGGTTATGGTTAAGGTAATGGATAAAATTATATCTAGGTTTAGGGCTAGTGTTATGGTTATGAATAGGGCTATTGTTCGGTTTAGGTTTCGGGTTAAGACAAGGTTTAGGTTTAGGGTTAGGTTTAGGTTAAGTGTTAGGGATAGGGTTAGGGCTATGATTAAAACTATGGTTAGGGCTCAGATTAGGGCTAGAATTTGGGTTAGGTTAGGGCTATTTTAGGATTAAGGCTAATGTAAAAACTAGGGTTATGATTAGGGCTAGTATTAGGGTTAGTATTAGAACTAGGTCTAGTGTTTACATTAGGTTTAGGTTTAGGGGGATGATTAGAGATAGGGTTTTTGTTAGGGTCAGAGTCAAGATCAGTGTTACATCTAGGATTAGGGATAGGACTTGAATTAGGGCAATGGTTAAGGCTACGTGTAGGATTATAGTTTGTGTTAGGGTTCGGGTAAGAATTAGGGATACGGCTAATGTCAGGTCTAGGTTTACGTTTAGGTTAGGGTTAGGGTTGGGGTATTGCTCAGTTTTGTTTTAGAGCTAGGGCTAGGGTTAAGGCTAATTTTGTGATTAGCATTAGTGTTAGGGCTAGTAGTAAGGTGAGGTTTAATCTTATATTAAATGTTATGGTTAGATATAGGTTTAGGGTTAGGGCTATGGTTAAAGCTAAGGTTAGTGCTAGTGTTACAGTTATGCCAACAGATAGGGTTATAACTAGAAATAGGGCTAGAGTGAGAACTAGAGTTAGTCTTAGGGCTAGAGTTAGGGGTGAATTTAAAGTTAGGGCTAAATTAGGGATAGGATTAGTGCTAGGGTTACTATTAGTGTTAGGGCTAGGGTTACTGTTAGTGTTAGTGTTAGGAATACAGTTAGATTTAGGGAAAGGGATGGGGTTATAGCTAGGTTTAGGGATAGGGTGAGAGTTAGAATTAGGGCTAGGGCTAGGTTAGGGCTCGGATTATGATTAAGCTAGCTTTAGGGCAAGGTTTGAGGATTTCTTTTAGGGCTAGCGCTAGGATTAGGGCTAGGGCCAATGTCAGGTCTAGGGTTATGGTTAGGGATAGTTTTAGGGTTAGTTTATGGCTAGGTCTAGTGTAAGGGTTACGTTTAGGGTAAGGGTCAGGTTTAGAGCTAGGTGTATTATTAGGGTCATTGTCCAGGTAGGGTTTGGTTTTATTTAAGGTTTAGGGTTAAAGTTTGAATTAGCGTTAGGGTTAGGGTTAGAGTTAGGGTAATGGATAGATTTAGGTTTTGGGTTCAGGTTAAGTTTAGAGTAATGGACAGGTTTAGTGTTAGCGATAGGGTTAGTGTTAGGCCTAGGGTTAGCATTTAAGTTAGGCTTATATTTAGGGTAATGGGTAAGGTTAGAGCTAAGGTTAGTGCTAGAATTAAGGTTGGAATTAAGGATAGGGTGAGGTTTAGGCCTTGGGTTAGTGACAGGATTAGGTATAGGGTAAGTGACAGGATTAGGTATAGGGTAAGTGTTAGGGTATGATCTACAGTTCATGCTAGGGTGATGGTTAGGTTTGGAGTCAGGTCTAGGGTTATGGTTACAGTTATGATTAGGGCTAGGTTTAGGGTTAGGATAAGGCTAGGTTTGTGTGATGTTTATGGCTAGCATTAGGGCTGTCAGTTAGGGTTAGGGTTAGGGTTAGAGTTAGGACCAGAATTAGGACTAGTGTTGGGTCTAGGGACAGGGTTAAACTTTGGGTTAGGTTAAGGGTTATTTTTAGGGCTAGTGCAAGGTTGTTGTTTAGTTCTAGGGCTATATTTATGACTATATTTAGGATTAGGTTTGATCTAGTGCTAGTGTTACTGTTACATTTAGGTACAGGTTTACTGGTAGGGGTAGGGTAGGGTCCGGTTTAGGGTTAGTGTAAAGTTAAGTTCTAGGGTTAGTGTTAGAGTCAGAATAAGGGTCAGTGTTTGGATTAGAGTTACAGCTAGAATGAGGGCTAGCGTTAAGACTAGTAATAGAGTTCGGGATGAAGTAGGCTAAGGATTAGGATTAGGACTAGGTTTCATTAGGGTGAGGGTTTGGCTAAGGGAAAGGGATAGGTTTAGAGGTAGAATTAGGGTTAGGGATAGGTTTAGGGCTAGGGTCAGGGTTAGGGTTAGTCTTAGAGTTAAACCTAGGGTTAGAGCTTGGATTAGCACTAGGATTTGTGTTAGCTTTAGGGCTACAGCTAATGAAAGAACTTGGTTTCTGATTAGGGCTACTTCTAGGGTTTGCATTAGGGCAATGTATAGAGCTAGGGTTAGTGTTAGGATTCGAGTCAGGGTCAGGGTTACTTCTAGGTTTAGGTTTAGCACTGAAATTATGGCAAGGTTTAGGGCTAGGTTTAGGGTTATTGTTTGGTTTAGGTTAAGGGTTAGGGGTAGGGTCATGGCTCAGTTTTGTTTTAAGGCTAAGGCTAAGGTTAGGGTTAGTTTTCCAATTAGCATTAGGGTAAGGGCTAGTGTGAGGGTGAGCTTTAGGCTTAAGGTTAGGGTTAGATCCAAATTTAGGACTAGGGTTAAAGTTAGGGCTAAGGTGGGTGCTAGGAATAGGGCTAGAGTTTGAGTTATGATAAGGGATAAGTTTAGAACTAGGAATAGGGCTAGGGTAAGAGTTAGAGTTACTCTTAAGGCTAGGGATAGGATTAGGTTTAGGGTTAGGACTAAATTAGGGCTAGGATTAGTGCTAGGGTTAGTTTTAGGTTTAGGCCTAGGTTTAGTGCTATGGTTAGGGTATGGTATGATGTTACAGCTATGTTTTGGGCTAGGTCAAGGGATAAAATCAGGGATAGGGCTAGGTTTAAGGTTATGGGTAGGATTAAGGCTAGGCTTAGTGCTAGGATTAGGACTAGGGTTTATGTTAAGGTTAGGAGTAGGATTAGGGCTAGGGCTTACGTCAAGTCTACAATTATTGTTACGGATAGTTTTAGAGTTAGGTTTATAGCCAGATCTATTGTAAGTGTTAGGTTGAATTTTAGGGTCAGCTTTACAGCTACGGTATTATTAGGGTCGGAATCAGGGTTAGTGTATGTGTTAGGTTAAGGTTTAGGGTTAGGGCTCAAATTAGCATTAGGGTTAGTGTTAAGGTTAGGGTAATGGATACGGTTAGGTTTAGGGTTCAGTTTCAGTTTAGGGTAATGGACAGCTTTAGGGTTAGGGATAGTGTTAAGGTTAGGCCTAGGGAAAAAATTTCAGTTAGGGTTATGTTTAGGGTAATGGATAGGATTAGAACTACAGTTAGGGCTAGGGTTATTGTTAGGTTAGGGCTATAGTTATAGTTAGGCCTACGGTTAAAATTTGTTTATGGTTATGGTTAGGGTAATAAATAAGTTTAAAGCTAGGGTTAGGGCTAGGGTTATGGTTAGGATTAGGGCTATGGTTTGGGTTAGGTCAAGGTTTAGTTGTTCAGTTAGGTTTAGGTTAAGTGTTAGGGCTAGGGTTAGGGTTAGGGATAGGCTTAAAGCTAGGTTTAGGGCCAAGATTAGGACTAGCTTTTGGGTTAAGTTAGGGATAAGGTAGGACTATGGCTATTTTAAGAACTAGAGTTAAGTTTAGGGCTAGTTTTAGAGTTTGTATTATGTCTAAGTCTAGTGTTTAGGTTAGGTTTAGGTTTAGGGAGATAATTAGAGATAGGGTTACTGTTAGGGTCAGAGTCAGGATCGGTGTTACTGATCAGGGTAGGGATAGGACTCAAATTAGGGCTGGGATTATGGCTAGGTGTAGAGTTAGGATTTGTATTAGGGTTAGGGTAAAAATTAGGGATAGAGCTAATGTCAGGTCTAGCATTACTATTAGGCTACTGTTAGGGTAGAGTAATGGTTAGGGTTAGATCTAGAAATAGGACTGGGGTGACATTAGAGTTATTCTTTGGGCTGGGTTAGGGTAGGTTTAGGGTTAGGGTGAAATTAGGGCTAAGATTAGTGGTGGGGTTAGTGTTAGGGTTAGGCTTAGGGTTAGGGCTAGGGTTATGGTTAGTATTAGTGTTAGGGTTAGGGTTAGATCTAGGGGAAGGGATGGGGTTGTATCTAGGTTTAGAGGTAGAGTTTGGGTTAGAATTTGATTTAGGGGTAGGGTTAGGTTTTGCGTTAGGATTAAGGCTAGGTTCAGTGCCAGAATGAGGGTATATGTTAGGGCTAGGGCTAGGACTAGGGCTGGGGCTAATGTCAGGTCTAGGTTCATAGTAAGTGGTAGTTTTATAATTAGGTTTTGGATAGGTCTAGTGTAAGTGTTAGGTTTAGGATAAGGGTCAGGTTTAGAGCTAGGTGTTTTATTAGGGTCAGGGTCTGGGTATGGTTTAGTTTAGGTTAAGCTTTAGTGTTAAGGCTTGTATTAGCTTTAGGGTTCAGTTTAGGATTAGGGATAGGGTTACATTTAGAATTCAGCTTATGTTTAGAGTAATGGATATGGTTATTGTTAGCGATAGGGTTAGCATTTGGCCTTGGGTTAGCATTGGGTTTAGGATTATCTTTAGGGTAATGGATAGGGTTAGAGCTAAGTTTAGGGCTAGAGTTAAGGTTAACATTATGGCTAGGGTTAGTGTTAGGACTAGGGTTATCGTCAGGGTTAGGTTTAGGGTAAGTATTAGGGTTTGAGCTGGGGTTAGGTATAGAATGAGGGTTATGGTTAGAGTCAGGGCTCAGGTTAGGTTAGTGTTAGTGTTATGTTGAGGGAAAAGGTTAGAGTTCGAGCGAGGTTTAGAACTAGGACATGGGTTAGGGTTAGGGTTAGGTCTAGGGTTCCAGTTAGGGTTACAATTAGGGCTAAATTTATGGCTAGGATAAGGGCTATGTTTGTGTGATATTTATGTCTAGCGTTAGAGCTATGGGTAACGTAAGAGCTTGGGTTATGGTTATGTCTAATTTTAAGGTTAGGCTTATGGATAAGTCTAGTGTTAGGGTTAGGTTTTGGGTTAGGATAAGGTTTAGAACTAGGGTTTGTGTTAGGGTAGTCATCAGTGTTTGTGTTAGGATAGGGCCAGAATTGGGAATAGCGTTGGGTCTAGGGATAGGGTTAGTCTTTGTGTTAATTTAAGAGTTATAGTTGGGACTAGTTCAAGATTTTTGTTGAGGGCTAGAGCTGGATTTATGACTCTAGTTAAGATTAGGTTTGGTCTAGTGCATGTGTTACTGTTAGGTTTAGGTATAGGTTTACTGGTAGGGGTAGAGTTAGGGTCCAATTTAGGGTTAGTGTCAGGTTTAGATAAAGGGTTAGTCTTAGGGTCAGAATAAGGGTCAGGGTTTGGATTAGGGCTAGAGCTAGAATGAGTCCTAGGATTAGGACTAGTAATAGAGTTAGGGTTTGGAATAAGCTAAGGGTTAGTGTTAGAACTAGGGTAGCATTAGGGTGAGGGTTTGGCTTAGGGTAAGGATTAGAGGCAGCACCACATACAAAACAACTATGTTAAAATTCTCTCTCTCTCTCTCTCTCTCTCTCTCTCTCTCTCTCTCTCTCTCTCTTTAAAAAAAAGTTAGGGTTAGGGTTATGACTTGGTTTTGTTTTAGGGCTAGGGTTAGGGCTAGTTTTCAAATTAGCATTGATGTTAGGGCTAATGTTAGGGTGAGATTTATGCTTAAGGTTCGGATTTGATCAGATTTAGGGGTAGGGCAAACGTTAGGGCTAAGGTTGGGGCTAGGGATAGGGCTAGGTGTTGGGTTTTGCAAAGGGATAGGTTTCGAACTAGAGATAGGGATATGGCGAGAGTTAGAGTTTGTCTTAGGGATAGGGATAGGGTTAGGTTTAGTGTTAGGGCTAAATTAGGGCAAGGATTAGTGCTAGGCTTAGTGTTAGATTTAGGCCTAGGTTTAGGGCTAGGGTTAGGGTTAGCGTTAGGTTTAGGGTAAGGTATGATGTTACAGCTATGTTTTTGCTAGGACAAGGTATAAAATTATGTTTAGGGCTAGGTTTATGATTAGGATTAGGATGAAGGCTAGGCTTAGAACTAGGATTAGGGCTAGGGATAGGGCTAATGTCAGGTCTAGGGTTAAGGTTAGGCTAGGGTTAGTGATAGGGCTATGGATCAATTTTGTTTTAGAACTAGGCCTAGGGTTAGGGATAGTTTTATGATTAGCAATAGTGTTAAGGCTAATGGTAGGGTGAAGTTTAGGCTTAGATTTATTGTAATGGTTAGATCAAGGTTTAGGGCTATGGCTAGGGTTAGGGCTAAGGTTAGGGCTACTATTAGGATTATGGTAATGGATAGGGTTAGAACTAGAAATAGGGATAGGTTGAGAGTTCGTGTTAGTTTTTTAGCTAGGGTTAGGTGTAGGTTTAGGGTTAGGGCTAAATTAGGGCTAGGATTAGTGCTAGGGTTAATGTTAGGGTTAGGCCTAGGGTTAAGGTTAGTGTTAGTGTTAGGATTAGGATTAGATTTAGGGGAAGTGATAGGGTTATAGCTAGCTTTAGGGCTATGGCGAAGTTTAGAATTAGGGTTAGGGCTAAGGTTAGGGCTTGGGTTAGGATTAAGGCTAGGTTTAGGGCTCGGCTGAGGGTTTGTGTTAGGGCTAGTGCTAGGCTTAGGCTAGGGATAATGTCAGGGCTAGGTTTATGGTTAGTATTAGTTTTAGTGTTTGGTTATGGCTGTGTCTAGTATAAAGGTTAGGTTTAGGGTAGGGGTCAGGTTTAGAGCTAGGTGTATTATTAGGGTCAGGGTCTGGGTAGTGTTTGGTTTCAGTTAAGATTTAGGGTTAATGTTTGAATTAGTGGTGGTTAGGGTTGTCATTAGGGTAATGGATAGAATTAGGTTTATGGTTCCAGTTAGGTTTAGAATAATTGATAGAGTTAATGTTAGCGATAGGGTTATCATTTGGCCTAGGTTTAGCATTTGGGTTAGGCTTATCCTTAGGGTAATGGATAGGGTTAGAGCTAAGGTTAGGGCTAGCGATAAGTTTAGGATTAGGTTTAGGCCTAGGGTTAATGTTAGGGTTAGGTTTAGGGTAAGTATAGGCATTTGAGCTAGGGTTAGGGCTAGGGCGATTGTTAGGTTTTGAGTTAGGACTAGTGTTAGGTTTAGGTTTAGGGTTATCTTTAGGCTAAGGATTAGAGTTTGAGCTAGCGTTAGGGCTAGGGCAAGGGTTAGCATTAGGATTCGGTCTAAGTTTATGGTTAGGGTTATGATAGGGCTAGGCTTAGGTCCAATATAAGGGCTAGGTTTCGTGTGATGTTTAGGGTAACATTAGGGCTATGGGTAATATAAGAGTGAGGGATATGGTTATGGTTATTATTAGGGTCAGGGTTATGGATAATTCTAGTGTTAGGTTTAGGTTTTGGTTTAGGATAAGTTTTAGAGCTAGGGTTTGTATTAGAATAAGGGTCATTGTTGGGTTAGGGTTAGTTTTTTGGTTAGGGCCACAATTAGGAATAGCGTTTGGACTAGTGATATGTTCAGTCTTTACATTAGGTTAAGGGTTATTGTTAGGGATAGTGCTAGGTTTTTGTTTAGGACTAAGGCTAGACTTATGACTCTATTTAGGATTAGATTTGGTCTAGTGTTAGTGTTACTTTTAGGTTTAAGTATAGATTTACTTGTATGGGTAGTGTTAGGGTTTGGTTTAGGGTTAGTGTAACTTTTAGATCTGGATTTAGAGTCAGGGTCAGAATAAGGGTCAGGGTTAGGGTTACGGTTAGAGCTAAAATGAGGTCTAGGATTAGGACGAGTAATACTGTTAGTGTTTGGGATAAGCTAAGGAATATGGCTAGGACTAGGGTAGCATTATGGTGAGGGTTTGGTTTAGGGTAAGGTATAGGTTTAGAGGTAGGGTTAGGGTTAGGGTAAGGGTTAGGGTTAGGTTTAGAGTTAAACCTAGGGTTAGGTATAGGAATAGGGCTCAGATTTGTGTTAGCGTTAGGTCTACAGCTAATGCAAAATAGTATTTTGATTAGGGCTAGTTATAGGGTTATCATTAGGTCAATGTTTAGAGCTAGGGTTACTGTTAGGGTTCGAGTTATGGTCAGAGTCATCTATGGTTAAGTTTAGGACTCAAATTAGGGCTATGTTTAGGGCTAGGTATAGATTTAGGGTTTGATTTATGTTACTGGTAAGGGTTAGGATTATGAATCGGTTTTGTTTTAGGGCTAGGGTAGTGTTAGGGCTAGTTTTCCAATTAGCATTAGGATTAGGGCTAGTGTAAGAGTGAGCTTTAGCCCTAAGATTTGGGTTAGATACAGGTTTAGGCCTAGGGTGAAGTTTAGGGCTAGAATTGGGCCTAGAGATAGGGATAGGGTTTGGGTTATGTTAAGGTATAGGTTTAGAACTATGGATAGGGCTAGGGTGAGAGTTATAGTTAGTGTTAGTGCTAGGGATAGTGTTAGGTTTAGGTTTAGGGCTAAATTAGGGCTGGGGTTAGCCCAATGGTTAGGTTTAGGCCTAGGATTAGGGCTAGGGTTAGAGTTAGTGTTTGTGTTAGGGTAAGGAATGATGTTACAGCTACATATAGGTCTAGGGTAAGGCATAAAATTAGAGTTAGGGCTCAGTTTACAGTTACGGTTAGGATTAAGTTAGGTTTAGGGATAGGATTAGGGCTAGGAGTTTGTTAGGATTAGGGTTAGTGCTAATGTCAGTTCTGGGTTTAAGTTTAGGGTTAGTTTTTGGGTAAGGATAATGGCCAGGTCCATTGTAAGACTTAGGTTGAGGGTTAGGGTCAGGTTTACATCTAGGGGTAATATTAGGGTCAGAGTCAGGGTTACGGTATGGGTTAGGTGAAGGTTTTGGCTTAGAGCTCAAATTAGCATTAGAATTAGGAATAGGGTTAGGGTTAAGGTTAGTGTTAGGGTTTGTGTTATGTTTAGTGTTTGGGTGTGGGTTAGGTTTAGTTTTAGAGTTAGGGTTAGAGTATAGTTAGGTTTAGGGTTAGTGTTATGGTTAGGGTTATGGTTGTGTTAGATTTAAGGTTAGGATTAGGTGAGTGTTAGGGTTAGGGTTGTGGTTAGGGTGACTGTTAGGGTTAGTGTTAGGGTTAGGTTATTGTTAGGTTTAGGGTTAAGATTAGGTGAGTGTTAGGTTTAGTTTTGGGGGTAGGGTTAGTGTTAGGGACAGGGTTAGTGTTAGATTGTCATTTGTGTTAGGATTACGGTTAGGGTTAGGTTTAGGGTTCGGGTAAGAATTAGGGTAAAGTTTAGGTTAAGGTTTAGGGTTAGAGTTAGTCTTGCGGTTGTGGTTAGGTTCAGGTTTAGTGTTAGGGTTAGGGTTTGGGTAAGGATTAGTGTTAAAAAATAAGGGTTAAGCTTAGGGTTAGGGATAGTGTTAGGGTTATTATTAGGATTTATGTTAGGGTTAGGGTTTGGGATAGGGTTAGGGTTACAGTTACAATTAGGGTTACAGTTAGTGTTAAGGTTAGTGTTAATCTGAGGGTTAGTGTTTGTGAAAGGGGTAGGGTAAGGGTTAGGGTTCAGGTTAGGTTTAGGGTTAGTTTTAGAGTTAAGGTAAGGGTTAGGTTTAGGGTTAGTGATAGTGTTAGTGTTAGGGTTAGGGTTAAGATTTCTCTTAGGGTTAGTTTTAGGATTAGCTTTAGGATTAGAGTTAATTTTAGCATTACGGTTAGGATTAGGGCTACGGTTAGGTTTAAGGTTAATGTTAGTGTTACGGTTAGCGTTAAGCTTAGGTTTATGGTTATTGTCAGGTTTAGGCTTAGGCTTAGGGTTAGGGTTAGTTATAGGATTAGGGTTAGGGTAAGAGTTAATGTTGCGTTATGGTTAGGGATAGGGTTTGGTAAGGATTAGTGTTAGGGTTAGGTTAGGATTAGGGTTATGGTTTTGGTTAGAGTTTGTGTTAGGTTTACGTTTAGGGTTAGGGAATGTTTTATGGTTAGGGTTGGGGTGTGAGGTAGGATTAGGGTTACTATTAGTGTTAGGGTTAGGGTTCGTATTAGGATTATGGTTAGGTTTAGTGTTAGTGTTAGGTGCAGGTCTATGGTTAGGTTTAGAATTAGTATTATTGTTAGGGTTAGTGTTATGATTAATGTTTTTGTAAGGGTTAGAGTTAGGTTTAGAGTTTGTGTTAGGGTTAGGGTTAGGTTTATGCTGAGGTTTAGGGTTAGTGTTAGAAATAGGGTTAGGGTTAGTATTAGTGTTATGGTTAGGGTTAGGGTTAGTTTTATGGTTAGGGTTAAGTTTAGAATTGGTGGTTGTTTTAGCATTAGGGTTAGGGTTAGTGTTAGGTTTAGGGTTAGTGTTACTCTTAGGATTTGGTTTATGGTTAGGTTTGTAATTTGGTTTAATGTTAAGGTTAGAATAAGTGTTAGGGTTAGATTTAGGGGTTGTGTTAGGCTTAGCATTAGGGTTAGGATTAGGGTTAAGGTTAGGATTAAGTTTATGTTTATGTTTAGGGTTAGGGTTAGTGTTAGGTTTAGGGTTAAGATAAGGATTAGGGTTAGTGATAGGATTAAGGTTAGGTTTAGGTTTAGGGTTAGGGTTAGTGTTAGGGTTAAATTTAAATTGAAGGTTAGTGTTAGTGTTAGGGTTAGGGTTAGTGTTAGTGTTAGGGTTCATGTTAATTTTAGGGTTCATTGTGGTGTTAGGGTTAGGGTTAGATTTAGAGTTAGTGTTAGGGTTAGGAGGTGAATTATGGTTAGTTTTAAGGTTGGGGTTAGGGTTAGGTTTACAATTAGTATTAGGTGAGTGTTAGGTTTAAGGTTAGGGTTAGGGTTATTGTTAGGGTTAGTTTCAGGATTAGGGTTAGGGTTAGGGTGTGGTTTAGGGTTAGTATTAGGATGAGGGTTAGGGTTAGGATTAAAGATAGAGTTAGTATTACAGTTAGGGTTACAGTTACGGTTAGTGTTAGGGTTTGCGTTATGGTTAGGGTTAGAGATAGTGTTAGGTTTAGAGTTTGTCTTAGGGTTAGAGTTAGGATAAGAGAGTCACGGTTAGGATTAGAGCTAGGATTAGGGTTAGTTTTACTGTTAGAATTAGGGTTAGGTTTAGTGTTAAGTTTAGGAAAAGTGTTAGGTTTAGGAATTGTTTTAGGGTTAGTTATAGGGTTAGGGTTAGGGTTTGCTTACGGTTAGTGTTCGAGTTTGTTTTAGGGTTAGGATTAGGGTTTGGGTTAGGGTTAGGATGAGGTTTAGGTTTAGTATTAGGGTTAGGATGAAGCTTATTATTAGGTTTAGTTTTAGGGTTAGGGTAAGGTTAGTGTTATTGTTATAGATAGGGTTTGTGTTATGGTTAAAGTTAGTGTTAGGTTTAGAGTTGTGTCAGGGTGAGGGTTACGGCTAGAGTTACTGTTAGGATTAGAGTTAGAATTAGGGTTAGTGTTAGTGTTAGTGTTAGGTTTAGGGTTAGTTTTAGGGTTAGAGTCATATTTAGAGTTAGAGTTATGGTAAGGGTTTGGTGTAGGGTTAGTGTTAGGGTTATGGTTAGGTTTAGGGTTAGTTTAGGATTGGGGATAGAGTTTTTATTAGGGTTAGGATTAGGGTTAGCGTAAGGGTCAGGGTAAGGGTTAGGGTTAGAGTTAGGGTTAGGCTTAGGGTTATAGTTTGTGTAATGGTTAGTGTTAGGGTTAGGGTAAGGGTTATGGTCAGTGTTATAGTTAGGGTTAGGGTTAGGGTAATGTTTAGGGTTAGTGATAGGGTGAGAGTTAGGGTAAGGTTAAGGATTAGGATTAGCATTATGGTTAGGGTTAGTGTTACGGTATGATTTAGAATTAGGTTTATTGTTAGGTTTATGTTCAGGATTATGGTTAGGGTTAATCAGAGGGATAAAGTTAGTGTTATGATTGCAGAATCACATCAGTTACACATCCATTCATATACATATTGCCATACTAGTGTCTGCAATCTGTATACGGGGTAAAAATGGGAGTTCATAACCCACTTGAATCAAAGTGTGAAATATGATATATCAAGAACTATGTAATGTTTTGAACAACCAACAATAATTTTTTTTTTAAAAAGTTAGTGTTATGATTAGGGTTAGGATTAGTGTTAGGGTTAGGGTTAATTTTAGGTTTAGGTTTACGGTTAGGTTTAGTGTTAGTGATAATGTTAGGAATAGGGTTAGTGTTTTGTTCACTGTTGTGCTCAGACTTATGGTTAGTGTTAGGGTTAGGGTTAGTGGTAGGATTAGGGTTAAGGTATGGTTAGGGTTAGGGTAGGGTTAGAATTAGGATGATGGTTAAGTGTAAGGTTAGTTTTAGGTTTAGGTTTAGAGTTAGTTTTAGTGTTAGGGTTAGGGTTAGGGTAAGATTTAGTGTTTTGGTTAGGGTTCGGGTTAGGGTTAGGTTTAGAGTTAGTGATAGGTATAGGGTTAGGGTTAAAGTTAGATTTAGTTTTATGGTTGGGGTTAGGGTTAGGATAAGTGTTAGGGTTAGGGTAAGAGTTGAGGTTAGGGTTAGTGTTATATTTTAGGGTTAGTGTGAGTGATAGGTTTAGGGTTAAGGATAGTGTTAGGGTTAGGGTTAAGGTTAGTGTTAGAGTTAGTGTTAGGGTTGGGGTTAAGGTTATGTTTAGGATTAGTGTTAGGTTTCGGTTATGGTTAGGTTCAGTGTTAAGGTAAGGGTTAGAGTTAGGGTTACTTTTAGGTTTAGGGTTAGGGTTTGTTTAGGGTTAGTGTAACGTTTAGAATTAGGCTTAGGGTTAAGTTTAGGGTTAGGGTTAGTGTTAGGGTTAGGGTTAGTGTTAGAATTAATGTTAGGTTAGGGTAAGGTTAAGGGTTACCTTAGGGTTAGAATTATGGTTGGGGTTATGGTTGTGTTTGGGTTATGGTTATGTTTATTGTTATGGTTAGGGTTAGGGTTAGTGTTAAGTTTGAATTAGGGTTAAAGTAAGGGTTAGGGTTAGTTTTAGTGTTAAGTTTAGGGTTAGTGTTAGGGTTTGTGTTAGGCTTTGGCATACGGTTAATGTTAGTTATAACTTTGCAGTTAACTTTCCAGTTAGAGTCAGGGATAGGGTAAGTGTCGAATTAGGGTAAGGGTTAGGTTTATGATTAGTGTTAGGGTAAGTGTTAGGGTTTGTGTTATGGTTAGGGTTTAGGTTAGGGTTAGGAATAGTGTTAGATTTAGGGTGCAGGTTAGCATTAGTGTTTGTCTTAATGTTATAGTTAGGTTTATTTTAGTGGTAAGGTTAGGGTTAAGGTTAGTGTTAGGTTTAGTGTTTGGTTTAGGTGAGTGTTAGGTTTAGGTTTAAGTTTAGGGTTAGGGTTAGTGTTAGGGTTAAAGTTAGGGTTACTCTTTAGTTTAGGTTAGGATTAAGTGAGTGTTACGGTTATTCTTAGGGTTAGGGTTATGGTTGCTCTTAAGGTTAGGATTAGTGTTTGTGATAGTGTTAGGGTTAGATATATTGTTAGGGTTAGGGTTAGGGTAAGATTAGGATTAGGGTTAGTGTTAGGGTTAAAGTCATGGTTTTGTTTAGGGTTAATGTTAGTGTTATGATTAGAACTAGGGTTAGGTTTAGAGTTAGGGTTAGGTTTAGTATTAAGGTTAGTGTTAGAATAAGGGTTAGTCTTAGGTTTACTGTTAGGGTTAAAGTTCGATTATGGTTAGGGTTAGCTTTACATTTAAGGTTAGGGTTATGTTTAGGTTTAGTGTTTGGGTTAGTGTTAGGGTGAGGGTTAGTGTTAGGGTTACATTTAAGATTAGGGTTAGAGTTAGAGTTACGGTTAGGGTTACACTTATGGTTAGGGTTAGGTTTATGGTTAGGGTTTGGGCAAGGGTTAGAATTAGGGTTAAAGTTAGTGCTATGTTTAGTGTTAGGGTTAGGATTATGCTTATGGATAATCATAGGGAAGGGTTAGGTTTAGGGTTAGATTAGGGTTAGGGTTTGTGTTAGGGTTAGGATAAGGGTTTGTATTAGGATTAGGGTTAGAGTGTGGGTTAGTTTAACTGTTATGGTTAGGGTTAGCATTCATGTAAGGGTTAGGTTTAGGGTTAGTGTTAAGTTTAGGTGTAGATTTACGGTTAGGATTAGAGATAGTGTTATGGTTAAGGATAGGTTTCGGGTTAGGATTAGTATTTGGATTAGGGTTAGATTTAGGTTTAGGGTTAGTGTTAGGGTTATTGTTAGAATTAGTGATGAGGTTAGGGTTAGGTTTATGGTGAGGTTTAGTGTTAGTGTTAGGGGTAGGGGTAGTGTTAGGGTTAGTTTTAGGGTTGGGGTTAGGGGTAGTGTTAAGATTCAGCTTAGGGTTTTGTGTTAGAAATAGATTTAGGTGTAGGTTTATTGTTAGGATTAGGGTTAGTTTTAGGGTTAGGTTTATGGTTAGGGTTAGATTTAGGGTTAGTGTTAGGATTAGGTTAAGGGTTAGTGTTAGGTTTGGGGTTGGGGTAATGGTTAGTCTTAGGGTTAGGATTAGGGTTTGGGTTATTGTTATGGCTAGGGTTAGGGTTAGGGTTATTTTTAGGTTTAGGGTTAGTATTAGGTTTAGAGTTTTGTTAGGTTTAGATTTTTGATTAGGGTTAGG
Source organism: Marmota monax (assembly GCF_021218885.2). Taxonomy (NCBI): domain Eukaryota; kingdom Metazoa; phylum Chordata; class Mammalia; order Rodentia; family Sciuridae; genus Marmota; species Marmota monax. The sequence goes on along the minus strand of NW_026694663.1, from coordinate 153,227 downwards.
GTTAGGCGTATAAGTAGAATTAGGGTTAGGATTAGAGTTAGGGTTAAAGTTAGTGTTAGGTTTAGGGTTAGGGTTAGTGTTACGGTTAAGGCTATGGTTAGGTTTGGTGTTTCTATTAGTGTTAGTGTTAGTGTTAGTTTTAGGGTTAGGGTTAGATTTAGTTTTAAGTTTAGGGTTATGTTTATTGTTAGGGTTAAAGTCAGGATTAGGTTTAGGGTTAGTGTCAGGGTTAGGGTCAGTATTAGGCTTTGTGTTATGTTTAGGGTTTTGGTTAGGGTTAGGTTTTGGATTAGATTAGATTAGGGATAGGGTTAGGATATTTGTTAAGGTTTGGGGTAGGGTTAGGGTTACAGGTAGGATTATTGTTAGGGAAAAGATTAGGGTTAGGGTTTGGTTAGGCTTGGTGTCACGTTTAGGATTCATGTTAGGGTTAGGGATAGGGTTACTGTTAGGTTTTGGTTTATTGTTAGGGTTCGGGTGAATGTTAGGTTTAGGGTAAGTGTTAGTGATAGGGTTAGGATTAAGGTTAGGGTTAGGTTTAGTGTTAAGACTGGAGTTAGGTTTAGGTTTAGGGTGAGGGTTATAGTTAGGGTTAGTGTTAGTGTTAGGGTTAGTGTTAGCACAAAGTTTAGTGTTAGGAAAAGGGTAAGGGTTAAGTTAGGGTTACTGTTAGTTTTTTGATTAGGTTAAGGGTTATGGTAATATTAGGTTTAGGGATAGGTTTAGGGTGGGTGTTAGGTTTATGGCTAGGTTTAGGGTTATGGTTATGGTTAGGGTTAGGGTTATGGTAGGGTTAGTGTTATGTTTAGGTTTAGGTTTAGGTTTAGGGTTAGTGTTAGAGTTAGGGTTTGTTTTAGGGTTAGTGTTAGGTTACAATTAGGTTTAGGATTATGTTATTGTTAGGGTTATTATTAGGGGTAGGGTTTGTGTTACAGTTAGGGTTAGGGTTAAGGTTAGGGTTAGGGTTGAGTCTATGTTTAGGGTTAGCTTAAGGTTTAGGGTTAGGGTTAGGGATACAGTTTGTGGTAGGTTTACTGATAGGCTTATGGTCATCATTAGGTTACGGTAAGGATTAGGGTTAGGTTAAGTTTTATGGTTCAGTTAGGGTTAGGATTAGGGTTAGGGGTAATGTTAGGGTTAGGTTTACTCTTAGAGTTAGGGTTAGTGATAAGTTTAGTGTAAGGGTTGGGTTAGGATAGTTTTAGGGTTAGGGTTAAGGTTCATATTAGGGTTATGATAGGATTAGTGTTAGGTTTAAAATTTGGGTTAGGGTCAACAATAGTGTTTGGGTTAGTGTTATAGTTAGTTTTAGGGTTAGTGTTAGGGTTAGGGCTAGTGTTAGGGTTAAGATTAGGTTTAGGTTTAGTGTTAGGTTTGAGGTTAACATTAGGTTTAGGGTTATTTTAAGGTTTAGGGTTAGGATTAGTGTTAGGGTTTGTGCTAGGTTTAATTTAATGGTTAGGGTTAGTGTTAAGCTTACAGTTAGAATTAGGGTTAGGGTTAGGGTTAGGGTTCAGATTAGTGTTAGGTTTAGGGTAAGAGTGAGTGTTACAGTTAGGGTTAGGGTTAATGTTTGTGTTACAGTTAGGGATAGTGTTACAATTATGGTTAGGTTTAGGGTTAGTGTTATGGATACTGTTAGTGTTTTGTTATGGGTAGGGTTAGGGATAGGGATAGGGTTTGGGTTAGTGTTAGGTTTCGTGTTAGGGTTAAATTTAGGTTTGAATTTAGTGTTAGGCTTAGTGTTAGGGTTAAAGATAGGGTAAGTTTTAGGAATAGGGTTAGTGTTAGAGTAAGTGTTATGGGTAGGGTTAGGGTTAGGTATAGAGTTAGGGTTAGATTTAGTGTAAAGATTTAATTTAGGTTAGAGGTTAGTGTTAGGATTAAATTAAAGTATAGTTTTAGGGATAGGATTAGTGTTAGGTTTAGTGTTAGGTTTAACATTAGGGTTAGATTTAGAGTTAGTGCTAGGTTTAGGGTTAGGGTTAGGCTTAGAGTTAGGTTTAGGATTATTGTTAGGGATTGGGTTAGGATTAGGTTTAGTGTTAGGGTTTTGGTTAGGGTTATGGTTTGGGTTACAGTTAGGGTTACAGTTAAGTTTATGTTTAGGGTTATGGTTGGGATTAGTGTTAGGGTTCAGGTTAGAGTTAGTGTTACAGTTAAGGTTAGTATTTGTGTTAGGGTTAGCATTGGTTTAGGGTTAGGATTACAATTTGGATTAGGGTTAGGGTTAGGGTTAGTGTTAAGGTTAGAATTGGGTTTATGTTTAGTGTTAGGTTTAGGATTAGGGTTTGTGTAATGGTTAGTGTTAGGATTATTGTTAGGTTAGGATTATGTTTAGGATTATGGTTAGGGTTAGGGTTACTGTTAGTGTTAGGGTTTGATTTAGGGTTATTTTTAGGATTCGTTTTAGGGTTAGGTTTAGGGTTAAGGTGAGTGTTAGGGCTCTGGTAAGAGTAAAGGTTAATGTTAGGGTTAGGTTTAGGTAAAATTTAGGATTAGGTTTAGGTTAGGGTTAGGTTTATGGTTTGGGTTAGGGTTTGTGTTTGGTTTAGGGTTAGGTTTAGGGTTAGGGTTAGGATTACAGTTAGCGTTAGGGTTTAGGTTAATGTTAGGTTTAGTGTTAGGTTTAGTGTTTGTGTTAGGGTTAGGGTTAGGGTTACACTTAGTTTTAGGATTAGTGTTAGGTTTATGGTTATTGTTAGGATTAGGGTTAAGGTTAGGGTTACTGGTAGGGTTAGGGTACGTGCTAGGTTAAGTGTTAGTGTTAGGTTTAGGGTTAGGATTAGGGTTCATTTTAGGATTAGTATTTGGGTTAGTGTTAATGCTAAGTTTAGGATTAGGGTTAGTGTTAGGTTTAGCATTTGGGTTAGTTTTAGGATTAGTGTTAGTGTTAGGGATAGAGTTAGGTTTAGGGTTAGTGTTTCTATTAAGGTAAGATTTAGTGTTAGGTTTCGGGAGATGTTTAGGGTTAGTGTTAGGGATAGGATTAGAGTAAGTATTAGGAATAGTGTTAGGATTAGGATTAGAGTTATGTTAGGTTTAGGGTTAGGTATGGGTTAGTGTTAGTGTTAGGGTTAAGGTTAGGGTTAAGTTTAGGGTTAGTTTAAGGGTTAGGGTTGGGGTCAGGTTTAGTGTTAGGGTTAGGGTTAGAGTTAGGGTAAGGTTACGGTTAGGGTTATGTTTAGGTTTGGGGATAGTTTTAATGTTAGGTTTAGGGTTAGGTTTAGGGTTAGGTATAGATTTAGAGTTAGTGTTAGGGTTAAGATTATGGTTAAGTAAGAGTGAGAGTTACGTTAGGGTTAGGGTTTGGGTTAGGGTTAGAGTTACGGTAAGTTGTAGGGTTTGTGTGATTGTTAGGGTTAGGGATATGTTTAGAGTTAAGGATAGGTTTATGTTTAGTATTAGTGTTATGTGTAATTTAGGATTAGGTTTAGTGTTAGGGTTAGAATTAGAGTTAGGATTCGTGTTAGGGCTTGGGTTAGGCTTAGGGTTTGGTTCGTGTTAGGTTAAGGGTTAGGGTTAATGTGAAGTTTAGATTTAGGGATAGCGTTAGGATTAAGTTTAGTATTATGGTTAGGGTTGGGGTTATGATTAGTGTTTGGGTTAGTATGAGAGTTTGTTTTAGGCTTTGAGTTATTGTTAGGTTTAGGGTTAGTGTTAGGGTTAGTGTTAGGGTTAGGTTGACAGGGTTAGAATTAGTGTTGGGGTTAGGGTTAGGTTTAGTGTTATATTTAGTGTTAGGTTTAGCTTTCAGTTAAATTTATTGTTAGGTTTAGTTTTAGTTTTAGGATTAGGCTTAGGTTTAAAGTTTGTGTTAGGGTTAGGTTTAGGGTTATTTTTAGGGTTAGGGTTAGATTAAGCTTAGAGTTAGTGTTAGGGTTAGTGTTATGATCATGGTTAGGGTTAGGGTTAAGTTAGGGTTAGGGTCAGGGTTTGGGTTAGTGTTAGGTTTATGGATAGTGTTAGGGTTAGCGTTAGTGTTAGGGTTAGGATTATGGTTAGGGTTAGGGTAAAGTTTTGTGTTAGGTTTAGAGTTAGTATTAACGTTAGGTTAAGGTTTAGGGTTAGGATTAGAGTTAAACATAGGGTTAGGGTTAGGTTTAGTGATAGTGTTAGGATTAGGGTTAGGTTTAAAGTTAGTGTTAGGTTTATGATTAGGTTTAGGGTTAGCGTTAGTGTTAGGGTTAAGGTTAGGGTTAAGTTTAGAGTTAGTGTAAGGGTTAGAGTGTTAGGGTTAGGGTTAGGGATAATTTTAGTGTTTGGGTTAAATTTAGGATTAGTGGTAGTGTTAGGGTTAGGGATAGGTTTAGGGTAAGTGTTACTGTTAGTGTTAGGGTTAATTTTAGGGTAGGATTAGGGTTAGGGTTAGTGTTAGTGTTAGGGTTATGGTTAGGTTTAGGGTTAGGGTTATGGTTTGCTTAAGGTTATGGTTACGGTTAAGTTAGGGTAAGATTATTGTGAGGGTTACAGGTTGTGTTACAATTAAGGTTATTGTTAGGGTTAGGGTTACGGTTGTGGTAGGGTTAGGGTTAGGGTTAGGTTTAGTGTTAGGGTTAGGTTTAGGTTTAGGGTAATGTTTAGATTTTAGGTTAGGATTGCATTTAGAGTTGGTATTATTTTTAGGTTTAGGGTAAGATTAGTATTAGGATTATTGTTAGGGTTATTGTTAGGTTTAATTTTGTGTTAGGGTTACGGTTAGGGTTATGTGTAGGTTTATGGTTAGGATTAGGGTTGGGTAAGGTTTAGGTTAGGGTAACAGTTTGTGTAAATGTTACTGTTAGGTTTAGGGTTAGAGTTAGTGTTAGGGTTAGGGTAAGGATTTAGGGTTAGGAATAGGGTTAGTTTTAGGATTAGGGTTAGGGTTAATTTTAGCATTACTCTTTGGGTAAGGTTTATACTTATGTTTAGGGTTAGTGTTAGGGGTAGGGTTAGAATTAGGATTAATATTAAAGTTAGAATTGTGTTAGTGTTAGGGTTAAGGTTCAGTTTATGGTTAGGGTTATAGTGAGGTTTAGGGTAAGGTTTAGGATTAGGGTTATTGTTAGGGTTAGGTTTAGGTTTAGCATTAACATCAGGGTATTTATTAGATTAGAGTTATGTTTAGGTTTATGTTTAGTGATAGAGTTAGGTTTAGGATTAGGGTTAGAATTCAAGTTATGGTTAGAGTTAGGGTTAGGGTAAGTGTTAGGGTACAGGTTAGGATTATGGTTAGATTTAGTTTTAGGTTTAGGTTTATAATTAGGATTAGTGTTAGGGTTAGGGTAAGGGTAAAGTATAAGGTTAGGGATAGTGTTGGGGTTAGGGTTAGTGTTTGTTTTAAAGTCAGGGTTAGTGTTAGTGTTAATAGGTTAAATAGTGTTAGTGTTTGGGTTAGTGTTACTGTTAGGGTTAGGGTTAGTGTGAGGGTTAGGGTTAGAGTTAGGTTCAAGTTTAGTGTTAGTTTTAGGGTTACGGTTAGGTTTAAAATTAGTGCTAGGGTTGGGGTTACATTTTGGGCTCATGTTATTAAAAGGGTTAGGGTTAAGGTTGAAGTTAGGTTTAGTGGTAAGTTTAGTTTTAGGGTTAGTGTTAGTGTTAAGTATAGGATTAGGGTTAAGTGTTAGAATTAGGGTGAGGTTAGGATCAGGGTTATGGTTTGGGATTGGTTTGTGTAAGGGTTAGTGTTATGGTTAGGGTTAGTGTTAGGGTTAGGTTTAGGGTTATGTTTAGTGTTAGGGTTAGCATTAGTTTTAGTGTTAGGATTAGCTTTACTGTTAGGGTTAGTGTCAGGGTAAGGATTAGATTTAGTGTTAGGATTATTGTTAGGGTTAGAATTGGGGTTAGATTTAGTGTTAGGGTTAGTGTTAGGGTGTTGAGAGCCACAGCCGAAGGGGCCCCAGCAAACTTCCAGCTGCCAGCAAACTTCCAGCTGCCGGCTGACGATTGGCTCACAGCAGCCCCAGCAACATCTAGCTGATTGGCTCCTCTGCGGTGATGCTCATTGGACTGTTTCCCTGCCCTTTCAGACCACGGAGCTGCTCATTGGGGGACGTTTTTGGCTCCGCCCACGTGACCCAGCCAATCGGCCTCAAGAGCAGGAGGATTGGGGGAGGTGGAGAGAAGCTTGGGTGGGAGAGAGAGGCTTGGGGAAAGCCGGTGGTGGCAGTTGAGGCTCTGAGGGTTTTTCCTGAGAGACTATTTTGTTTGTCGTGTGTGGTTCTAAAAATAAAGTTAGTTTCTTTGACAAGTGGCTCCTGATTGTGCCCAGCCAGACTGCGGCATTAGGGAAAGATTTAGGGTTAGGGTTAGGTTTAGAGCTATTGTTAGGGTCTGTATTAGAGTTAGGGTTTAGGATAAAGTTAGGGTAAGTTTTATGGTTAAGGTTAGGGTTACGATTAGAGTTCAGGTTGGGGTTAAGTTCAGGGTTAGTGTTAAAGTTAGGGTTAGGGTTAGGATTAGGGTTAGTGTTTTTGTTAGGTTAAGGGTTAGTGTTATGGTTAGGGATAGGTTAGGGTCAGGATTAGGGTTAGGGTTTGGATTTGTGTTAGGGTTAGTTTTAGGGATAAGTTAGGCTTATGGTTAGCATTAGCATAAGTGTTAAATTTAGGGTTATGGTTTGTGTCAGGGTTAAGGTTATGGTTGTGGTTAGATTTAGGTTTAGGGTAATGGTTAGGTTTAGTGATAGTGTTAGGGATAGGGTTAGTGTTAGGTTTAGTTTTTGGGTTAGGGTTAGGGTTAAGGTTAGTGTTAGGGTTAGTGTTAGGGTTAGGTTGAGGCTTATTGTTCGGGTTAGCATTAAATTTAGGGTTTGGATTAGTATTAGGAATAGTGTTAGGTTAGAATTACTGTTAGGATTAGGGTTAGGGTTAGGTATAGGTTTAGTGTTAGGTTTAGGTGTACGGTTAGGTTTAATGTTTGATTTAGGGTTAGTGTTAGGTTTAAATTATGGTTAGTGTTAGGGTTAGGTTGAGGGTTATGTTTTGGATTAGCATTAGGGTTATGGTTAGTGTTAGGGTTAGTGTTAATGTTAGGTTAGTGTTGAGATAAGTTTTAGTGTTAGGGTTAGGGTTCGTGTTAGGTTTAGGTTTATGGTTAGTGTTAGGGTTAGCATTAGGATTGGGTTTAGGTTTAGGATTAGTGTTAGGGTTAAGTTTAGTGTCAGGTTTAGTGTTAGGGTTAGTGTTAGGTTTTGGGTTAGGTTTAGTATTAGTATTAGGTTTAGTGTTAGGGTTAGCGTTAGGTTTCGGGTTAGGGTTAGGGTCAGTGTTAGGTTTAGTGTTAGAATTTGTATTAGGATTAGGTTTATGGTTAGGGTGAGTGTTAAAGTTAGTGTTAGAGTTAGTGTTAGGGATATGGTTAGGGTTCATGTAAGTTTTATGGTTAGAATAAGTATTAGGTTATAATTACATTTAGGATTAGTTTAGGGTTAGGGTTAGTGTTAGGGTTAGGGTTTGAATTAGGATTAGTGTTAGTGTTATGGTTACAGTTAGGGTTTGTGATTGTTTTAGGGTTAGGGTGTGTGTTAGGGTTAGGGTTAGGATTAGTGTAATGGTTATGGTTTGTATTTGTGTTAGGGTTATGTGTAGGGTTAAGATTTTGGTTAAAGTTATGATTAGCATTAGGGTTAGGTTTAGGGTTAGAGTTAGTGTTAGTGTTAGGTTGAGGGTTTGGGTGAGCATTAGTGTTAAGGTGAGGTTTGAGGTTAGTGTTAGGTTAGGTTTAGGGTTAGGATTAGTGATAGTGTTAGTGATATGATTAGTGTTAGGTTTAGTTTTAGTCTTAGGGTTAGTGTTAGGTTAACATTATGGTTAGGTTAAGTGTTACTTTTAGGGTTAGAGTTTGGTTTAGGGTTAGTGTTAGGGTGTTAGGGTTAGTGTTATGGTTAGGATTAGGGTTAGCATTAGGGTTATTGTTAGGGTTAAGGTTAGGGTTAATATTTGAGTTAGGGTTATGGTTAGTGTTAGTGTTTTGGATCAGGTTAGGGTTAGGGTTAGAGTTAAGGATAGGGTTCAGGTTTGTGTTAGGTTTAGGGAAAGGGTTAGGGTTAAGGTTAGGGTTAGTGTTAAGGTTAGTGTTATGGTTTCTGTTAGGGTACGGTTAGGGTTAGATTTAGGGTTAGGGTCAGGGTTTGGATTAGCATAGGTTTAGGGTTAGTGTTAGGTTTAGTGTTAGGGTTAGGTTAGGGTTATGGTTATGGTTAGGTTTAGGTTTATGGTTAGGGTTGGGGTTAGGGTTGGTTTTAGTGTTAGCATTCGGTTTAGGTATAGTGTTAGGGTTAGTGTTAGGTTTAGGTTTAGGGTTAGGTTTAGTGTTAGTGTAAGGTTTAGGTATAGATTTAGTGTTAGTGTTAGGGTGACTTTTATTGTTAGGGATAGGGTTATTGTTAGAGTTAGTGTTTGGGTTTCTGTTATGGTTAGAGTTTGGGTTAGGGTTAGGGTTAAAATTAGGATTAGGTTTTGTGTTGGGGTTAGTGTTAAGGTTAGTATTAGGGTTAGGGTTAGCGTTTTGTGTAAGGGTTACCGTTAGGATTAGTGTTAGTTTAGGGTTACGGTTAGGATTATTGGTAGGGATAGGTTTTATGTTAGTGTTAGGGTTTCTGTTAGGGTTAGTGTTAGGGTATGTGTTAGGGTTAGTGTTAGGGTTAGTTTTAGGTTAGAGTTAGGGTTAGGGTTAGTGTTAGATATAGGGTTAGGATTAGGGTTAGTGTTAGTTTTAGGGTTAAGGTTAGGTTTGGAGTTAGTGTTCAGATTAAGTTTCGGTTTAGGTTTAGTGTTAGGGATAGAAGTAGCGTTTGGCTAGTGTAAGGGTTAGGAGCAGGGTTAGGGTTAAGGTGAGTTAGTGTTAGGGTTAGGCTTATTGTTAGGGTTACAGGTAGGTTTAGGTAAGGGTTAGGGTTAGGTTTAGATTAGGATTAGAGTTAGGGTTTCGATTAGTGTTTGTGTTTGTTTTAGGGTTATGGTTAGTATTAAGGTTACAGTTAGGGTTAGTGTTAGGTTTATGGTTCATGTTAGGTTTAACGTTAGTTTTAGTGTTTGTGTTTGGGTTAGGGTTAGGGTTAGGTTTAGTGTTGGGGTTAGTGTTAAGTTTAGGGTTAGTGTTAGGGTTAGGGTTAAGGTTAGATTTAGTGTTAGAGTTAGGGTTAGGTTTGGGGTTAGTGTTAGGGTAGGGTTAGGGTTAAGGTTAGGGTTAAGGTTCGTGTTAGAATTAGGTTTAGTGTTAGTTTTAGAATTAGGGTTACAGTTAGGTTTAGGGTTAGTGTAGGGTTAGGGTTAGGGTTGGGTTAGGGTTAGGGTTGGGTTAGGGTTAGTGTTTGTGTTGGGTTAGGGTTAGTGTTAGGGTTAGGGTGAGGGTTACTGTTAGTCTTAGATTAGCATTAGGGTTAGGGATAGAAATAGTGTTAGGGTTGGGATAGGATTAGGATTAGTGTTAGGTTTAGTTTTAGGGTTAGGGTTAGGTTTAGCGTTATGGTTAGTGTTAGTATTAGGATAATGGTTAGTGTTAGTGTTAGTGTAAGTGTGTGGGTTAGGGTTATTGTTATTGTAAATGTTACTGTTTAGTTTAGGGTTAGGGATATAGTTAGAGTTCGTATTAGGGTTAGTGTTCATTTTAGAGTTAGGGTTACGGTTAGGGTTAGTGTAAGGGTTAGTGTTATGGTTCATGTTCTTGTTTGTGTTAGGATTAGGTTTAGGGTTAGCATTTTCATTAGGGTTAGGGTTAAGGTTATGGTTATAGTTAGGGTTAGGGTTAGGATTAGGGTTAGTGTTATGGTTAGGATAAGCATTTTATTTAGTGGTAGGTTTATGGTTAGGGTTAGTGATAGGGTTAAGGTTGGGATAAGGGTTAGGGTTAGTGTTAGGGTTATGGTTAGGTTTAGGTTTAGGGTTAGAGTTAGGTAAGGTTTAGGGTTAAATTTAGGTTTAGGGTTAGGGTTAGGTAATGTTTAGGGTTAGGTTTAGGTTAGGGTATTGCTATGGTTTAAGTTATGGTTTGTGTTAAAGTTAGGGTTATTGTTATGGTTAGGGTTATGATTAGGGTTGGGGTTAGTATTGGTGTTAGCGTTAGTGTTAGGTTTCATTTTAGGTTAATGGTTATTTTTAGGATTAGTGTTAGGTTTAGGCTTAGGTTTAGGGTTAATGTAAGGGTTAGAGGTTTTTAGGGTTAGTGTCAGTGTGAGGGTTGGTTTTAGGGTTAGGTTTTGTGTTAAGGTTAGGGTTAGGTTTAGTCTTAGAATTTGTGTTGCGGTTAACATTAGGGTTAGTGTTAGGTCTCAATTTAGGGTTAGGGTTCTCATTATTGTTACCATTAGGGTTAAGTTTATGGTTAGAATTAGTGTTTGGGTTAGGGTTAGAGTTATGGTTAGGTTTAGGATTAGGTTTAGGTTTAGTGTTAGGGTTAGGATTAGAATTAGGGTTAGTGTTTGTGTTAGTGTTAGTGTTAGGATTAGGGTTAGGTTTAGCGTTAGGGTCAGTGTTATGGTTAGGGTTAGTGTTTTTCTTAGTGTTAGAATTAGGGTTAGGTTTACATTTAGGATTAGTGTTAGGGTTAAGGTTAGGGTTATTCTTAAGTTAAAGGTTAGGGTTTAGGTTAGTGTTAGAGTTAGGGTGAGGGTTAGGGTTAAGTTTAGAGTTAGGGTTAGATTTAGAGGTAGTGTTAAAATTCCAGTTAGTGTTAGTTTTAGTCTTAGAATTAGGTTTAGGGTTAGTGTTAGGGTTAGCATTAGGGTTAGCTTTCATATTAGTGTTAGGTTTAGGGTTAGCGTTAGGGTTAGGATTCATATTAGGGTTAGGGTTAGTGTTAGGGTTATGGTTAGAGTTAATGTTACTGTTAGGGTTAGCGTTGGTGTTAGAGTTATGCTTAAGGTTAGGGTTAGTGTTAGGGTTACGGTTAGATTTAGGTAAGGATTGAGACTGGGGTTGGATTAGGGTAACGGTGATTGTTTGGGTTAAGCTTTGTGTTTCTGTTGGGGTTAAGGGTACGTTAGGGTTATACTTAGGGTTAGGTTTAGGGTTAGTGTTAGGTTTAGTGTTTGGGTTATGGTGGGGGTTAAGCTTGGGGTTTGGTTTAGGGTTAGGGTTAGCATTAGGGCTAAGGTTACAGTTACAGGTTTAGGGTTAATGTTTGTGTAAGGGTTAGGATTAGGATTAGGGTTAGGGTTACTGTTAGGGTTATGGTTAGGGTTAATGTTACTGTTGATGTTAGCATTAGGGTCATGATAGGGATAGGGTCAGTGTTATGGTTAATGTTAGAGTTTGTTTTAGAGTTAGAGTCAAGGCTAAGGTTAGCATTACATTTAGGATTAGTGTTAGGTTAGGGTCAGTGCTAGTGTTAAGTTTAAGTTTAGGGTTGAGGTTAGGGTTAAGGTTAGGGTTAGTGTTAGGGTTAGAATTAGGATAGGGTAACTATTAGGGTTAGGGTTAGGGTTTGTGTTAGTAAAAGTGTTAGGGTCACGGTTAGTGTTAGGGTTACAGTTATGTTTAGGGTTAGTGTTAGGGTTAGGTTTAAGGTTAGTGTTAGGTTAGTGTTACACTAGGGTTAGTGTTAGGGTTAGGATTATTGTTAGGATTATGGTTAGGTTTATTGTTAGTGTTTGGGTTAGTGTTAGTGTTAGGGTTAGGGTTAGATTTAGGGTTAGGGTAAGTGTTAGGGTTAGGGTTAGGATTAAGTTTAGGGTTAGAGTTAGGTTTACGTTTAGTGCTAGAGTTACTTTTAGGGTTAGGGATAGGTTTAGTGTTAGTGTTAGCCTTAGGCTAGGGTTAGGTTTAGTGATAGGTTTAGATTTAGGTTAGGGTTAGGGTTATGGACAGGGTTAATATTAAGTAAGGGATAGGGTTAGTTTCAGGGTTAGGGTAATGTTTAGTGTTATTTTATGGTTAGGGTTAGGGTAGTGTTAAGATTAGGGTTAGGTTTGTGTTAGGGTTAGTGTTAGGGTTAAATTCAGGGTTAGAGTTAGTGTTAATGTTAGGGTTAGGGTAAGGATGAAGGTTAGGGTTAGTGTTAGATTTAGGGTTAGGATTAGGGTTAACTTTAGTTTTAGTGTTAGTGTTAATTTTAGGGTTAGGTTAGATTTAGTGTTAGGTTTAAGTTTAGGGTTGGAGTAAGTGTTAGGGTTCGTGTTAGGGTTAGATTTAGGATGAGGGTTATGGTTTTTATTAGGGTTAAAATTAGATTTAGTGTTAGGGTTAGCCTTAGGTTAGGGTTAGTGTTACTTTTAGAGTTTGGGTTTGGGTTTGGGTTAGGTTTGGGGTTAGGGTTAGGGATAGGGTTAGATTTGGGGTTAGATTTAGGGTAAGTGTTAGGTTTAGAGTTACGGTTTGACATTGTGTTAAGATTAGAATAAGGAGTAGGGTTAGTGTTCATAATAGAATTAGGTTTAGGTTTAGGGTATGGGTTAGGATTACTGTTAGGGTTAGGGTAATGTTTACTGTCAGGTTAAGTGTTAGGTTAGGGTTAGGGTTATGGTTAAGATTAGTTTAGGGTTAGAGTTTGTTTTAGGATTAGGATTATGGTTAGGAATAGTGTTAGGATTAGGGTTATAGATAGAATTAATTTGAGGGTTAGGATTAGTGTTAGGATTAGGGTTAGGATTAGTGGTAAGATTTGGGTTAAAATCAAGGTTAGTTATAGGATTAGGGTTAGGATTAAGCTTAGTGTTAGAGTTAGGGTTAGGCTTAGTTTTAGGGGTAGGGTTAGTGTTATGTATAGGGTTACTGTTAGAGTTGTGGTTAGGGTTATTATTAGGGTTAAAGTTATGTTTAGAGTTAGGTTTAGGGTTTATGTTAAATTTAGAATTACACTAAAAATATTGTTAGGGTAAGTGCTATGATAAGTGTCAGGGTTAGGTTTATTGTTAGGGTTAGATTTAGGGTAAGGTCTATGGTTAGGGTTAGAGTTAGTGTTAGGTTTATGGTTATGGTTAGGTTAGGGATTGAATTAGTGTTGTGTTTAAAGTTTTTTAGGGTTAGTGTTAGGGTTAGATTTAGGGTTACACTTAGGATTAAGGTTAGTTTTAGGTTAGGGTTAGGTTTAGGGTTGGGTTTAGGGTTAGGGTAAGTGTTAGAATTAGGGTTAGGGTTGGATTAGATTTAAAATTACTGTTAGGGTTAGTGTTAGTGATAAGGTTAGGGTTAGAGTTATGGTTAGGTTTATGGTTAGTTTTAGGGTTAGGATTTTCCAGAGGTTTAGGTTTAGAATTAGGGTTAATTTTACTGTTAGGGTTAGGGTAAGGGTTAAGGTTAGGTTTAGTGTTAGGGTTAGGGTTATAGTTAAGTTTAGTTTAGTGTTAGGGTTTTTTTTAGGGTTAGACATATGGTTAAGAATGGGGTTAGGATTTGGGTTATTGATAGGATTAGATTTAGGTTTAGTGTTAGAATTAGGGTTAGTGTTAGTGTTAGTGGTTAAAATTAGGGTTAGTTTTAGGGTTATGTTTAGATTTAGGCTTAGTGTTAGAGTTAGGTTTAGGCTTAGTTTTACGTTTAGGGTAAGGGTTACAGTTGGGGTTAGGGTTAGGTTTTGGGTTAGAGTTAGTGTTAGGGTTATAGTTATGTTTAGAGTTAGGTTTAGATTTTATGTTAGTTTTATGGTTACACTAAAAATTATTGTTAGGGTAAGTATTAGGATAAAGGTTAGATTAAGGTTTACAGTTAGTTTTAAACTTAGTGTTAGGTTTAGGGTGATGGTTAGTGTTAGGGTCAGAATTAGTGTTAGGTTTAAAGCTTGTTTTAGGTTTAGGGTTAGGGTTAGGATTAGAGTTACACTGCGGATTAAATTGTGTTAGGTTAGGGTTAGGTTTAGTGTTAGGGTTACAGATAGGGATAAAGTTAGTGTTAGGGTTATGGTTAGGGTTAGTGTTAGGATTAGGGTTAGGTTAGGGTGAGGGTTAGAGTTAGGATTAGTGTTAGAATTACAGATAGGGTTAGGTTTAGGGTAAGGTTTAGGGTTAGGTTTAGTGACAGGTTTAGGGTTATGGTTAGGGTTAGGGTTAGTGTTAGAATAAGAGTTAGGGTTAGGGTTAGGATTTGTGTTAGGTTTAAAGTTTGGGTTAGTTTTAGGGATAGAGTTAGTGTTTGTGTTAGCATTAGTGTTAGATTTAATGTTAGGGTTACGGTTAATATTACTGTTAGGTTTAGGGTTTGGGTTAGGATTACCGTTAGGGTTATGTGTAGGTTTATAGATAGAATTCAGTTCAGTGTTAGGTTAGGGTTAGTGTTAAGGTTATTGTTAGTGTTAGGGTTAGTTTTAGGTTTAGTGTTAAGGTTAGGGTAAGGTTTAGGTTAGGATTAGGATAAGAGTTAGGGTGCTTGTTAAGATTGGATTAGGGTAAGTGTTAGATTAAATTTAGGGTTACGGTTAGGTTTAGGGTTAGGGTTAGGGTGAGCGTTTGGTAAGGTTTAGTGTTAGTGTTTGGATTAGGGTTATGGGTTTAGAGTTAGTTTTAGGGTGAGGCTTACTGTTAGGGTTAGGTTTAAAATTAGGGTTAGGGTAGTGTTAGGTTTAGGGCTAGAAATGAGGTTAGGATTACTGTTAGGGTTAGGGTAAGTGTTAGTGTTAGGATTAGGGTCAGGGTTAGTGTTAGGGTTAGGTTTACTGTTAGGGTAAGGTTTAGGATTAGTGTTACGATTATGGTTAGATTTATTGTTAGGATTGGGGTTAGGTTTAGTGTTAGGTTTAATGTTAGGGTTAGTGTTAGTGTTACAATTAGAGATAGGGTTAGTGTTAGAGTTTTTGTTACGGTTGGGGTTAGGTTTAGGGTTAGGGTTAATGTGAGGTTAGTGTTAGGTATAGGGTTTGTGTTCAGGTTAGTGTTTCTGTTAGGATTACTGTTAAGGTTAGGGTAAGTGTTAGGGATAGGGTAAGGTTAGATTAGAGTTAGTGTTAGGGTTAGTGTAAGGATTATGATTAGGGTTAGTGGTTAGGGTTAGGGTTAGGGTTAGTGTTTATTCTGGGGTTAGGGTTAGTATTACAGCTAGGTGTAGTGTTAAGTTTAGTGTTACTGTTAGATTTAATGATATGGTTAGGTTTAGGGTTTCTGTTAGTGTTAGAGTTATGATTAGAATTAAAATTAGGATTAGTGTTAGGGTTAAAATTAGGGTCTAGGTTAGTGTTAGTGTTAGGGTTGGGGTTAGTGTTAGAGTCAGGTTTAGCATTAGAGTTTGTTTGAGGTTTAGGGTTAAAATTACGGTTCATTTTATGGTTAGCATTAGGGTTAGGTTTAGGGTTAGAGTCAGGGTTAGGATTAGTGTTAAGATTAGGTTTACTGTTAGGGTGAGGTTAGGGTTAGTTTTAATGTTAGGGTTAGGGTTAGGGTTAGTGATAGGGTTAGTGCAAGGGTTTGGGTTAGGGTTAGGTTTAACGTTAAAATTAGGGTTAAGTTTAGTGTTATGTTTACTGTTCGAGTTATGCCGCAGTCTGGCTGGGCACAAAATAACTGAGCCACCACAGAACCTTGTACGTTCAAAACAAGATCTCCTTTATTCGCTGCACTCCCATGAACGCCATGCACGCGGCCTTCTCCCGGGACACAACACACACCAACTGGATCTCCCTCCCCCGGGCTGCGCATGCACTCACTCTCTGAACCCCACGAGAACTCAACAGGAAATCCAAAGTAGTGGGCGTCCGACGCAGCAAGAGCCATCTTATTACCAGACAGTAAAGGTCTAAAATACAATTGAATCAATCCAGCATCATCTTAATGACTAGCCTCTAAACAATTATTTCTGGCAAAGTGCCAGGGGCCACTCTGACTCGGCTGTGGCTCTCAACATCTCCCCCCTTCTGTTTAATTAAACAACAAGCAATATGGCTTAGAGACCATGCCTTTTAGGTTGTCCAATACTACATATGGTCCTTACCTGTCATTGAATGAGCTGACCTCAAGGCATCAGCCACCTGTCTTAGGTTGGTACCACTGCAATTGGATCATACCCGTCACTGACTACCAGTCCAGCATGCAGCCATACTTGTGGACAGGCCTGTGCACCAGTGGGGGGGTGAGGTTCTTTGGCTCACCTCTGTTGGCCCCAAAATTTGGCCTTTGCCAGTGGGGGGTGAGGTTCTTTGCCTCACCTCTGTTGGCCCACAAATTTAGCCTTGGTGCCAGTGGGGGGGTGAGGTTCTTTGCCTAATCTTTTTTGGCCCCCAAATTTAGACCATCACTAGCAGAAGGGAGAAGGATGCAGAACACAATGACACCAAACCAAATGACGGCTCCTTTGGAAAAATTGTACCATCAGTGACACCATCAGCAAAGATACTCCAGTACTACCACAATTTGCTGCACCAACAGATAGTTCACAATGCATACAAGTGATACAAAATCCAGGCAAGTTCTGCAAGCAGTTCAAAGCAGAGGAATCCACCAATATGTCCATTTCTTCCTAAAGTAAATTGACTCCTTGATTGAGCATTACTTGTTGAGTTATTATTCATTGATGCGTCAGTTTATACAGTTTACTGTGATAGTTATCGAAGAAGCTGTAGTTTGGTTTTATCTTTGTCTTCACCGGCACTGGGATAAAGATAGGAATTCTGGCAATGATGGCTAAAATGAAATTATGTAACATTCCAGCAGGCACTAGGAAAACAATTTTCTGAACAATTTTCATTATCCTGAAAAGAATTATTAAATATAATGAAAAGGAAAGGTGAAAGTAAACAAACAGATCTGTTAACCTCCTTTTTTGTTCACATATTAAAACAACCCTCAACAGCTGTTTACCCAATTTAAATTAAACCATTTAAATCACGTGAATAAAAAAAATTGGATCCATTTTTTCACGAGTGCTCCTCATATATGATATATGACATATGCACATACAGACATACAACACAAAACAGAAGTGTGCACACATAACATAATACATACAACACATAACATAATAGTAAAGGCCTTGTTGCTTTTCACAGGTGAAATCAATGTTTAAAAACTCCACAGTCAAAAAAATAGAAGTGATCAGAAAAACATTAACCTAGGTCTGTATGAGCTCAAAAAATAAAATAGAAATTCATGATGCGGGAAAAGGCAATAATAAAATAGATATTGAAGAAAGCATCCTGGTTACCACCTAGGTTTGACTCTTATTTGGATATCCCATCCATTTTCCTGTAACTTGCATATGGGTCTGAAGGTATTCCCACAAGCAAGCCCCAAGTTTTTTTTTACATTTGAAATAGGCTTTAATGGTGTTCATTATTCATTAGCCTCCAGGTGTGGGAGAATCACTGTCAGTTGTAAGGATATCAGCTGTTATGAATTTGAGCCAAGTCATCTTCTTTTTGTTCAGTAGAAATCGCTTTAACTAGTCTCTCTGGAAGCCAAATTGGCTGCTCTTCTCCCTCTGAGCTTCAGGTGTTCCCTGCACTGGCCACCAAATGCCACCGTCTGGCTGGACACAAAATAACCCAGCCACCACACAGCCTTGTAGGTTCAAAACAGGAACTCCTTTATTTTCCACACTTCCACGAATGCCATGCACAAGGCCTTTTCCCAGGATACACCACACACCAACCGGAACTCCCTCCCCCAGGCTGGGCGCACACTCACTCTCAGAACCCCACGAGAACTCAAGGGGAACTCCAAAGTAGTGGGCGTCTGACCCAGTAAGAACTATCCTATTACCAGACAGTGAAGATCTAATATACAATTGAATCAATCCAGCATCATCTTAATGGCTCCCCTCTCAACAATTACTTCTGGCAAAGTGCCAGGGGCCATTCTGACTGGGCTGTGGCTCTCAACAGAGTTAGGGTTAGGGTTAGAGTAAGACTTAGGTTTTCTATTAGGGTTAGGATTATGGTTAGAGTTAGGGTTAATGTTAGAGTTATGGTTTGTGTTAAGGTGAGGGTAAGGGTTAGGATTAGAGTTATGGATAGGATTAAGGTTAGAATTAAGGTTAGGGTTAGGGTTAAAGTTAGAGTTAGGTTTAGGGTTAGTGTAAGGGTTAGTGTTAGTGTAAGGGTTTTGTTAGGCTTAGGGTTACGGATAAGGATATTGTTTGGGTTAGCGTTAGGTTTAGGTTCGCTTTAGGGTTAAGGTTAGGATTAGTGTTAGGGTTTGGGTTAAAATTAGGGTTAGTTTCAGGGTAAGGGTTAGGTTTAGGCTTAGTGTCAGAGTTAGAGTTAGGCTTAGTTTTAGGGTTAGCGTTAGTGTTATGGTTAGGTTTTGGGTTAGGGTTGGGGTTAGGGTTAGTGTTAAAGTTATTTTTAGAGTTAGGTTTAGGGCTTACCTTAAGTTTAGTGTTACACTAAAAATTATTGTTAGGGTAAGTGTTAGGATTAGGGTTAGGGTTAATTTTAGGGTTAGGGTTAGGATAAGGTTTACAATTAGGGTTAGGTAAGGTTTACAATTAGGGTTAGTGATAGGTTTAGGGTTATGGTTAGGGTTAGGGTTAGAATTAGTGTTAGGATTAAAGTTTTTTTTTAGGATTAGGGTTAGGTTTAGGGTTACACTTAGGATTAAGTATATTGTTTAGTTAAGGTTAGGTTTAGTGCTAGGGTTAGGGTTAGTGTTATTGTTAGGGTTAGGGGTAAATTTAGGGTTAAAGTTAAAATTACAGTTATGGTTAGGGTTAGGTTTAGGGTTAGTTTTGGATTAGGGTTAAGGTTATGGTTAGGTTAAGGTTAGGGTTAGGGTTTGTGTTAGCACTAGGGTTAGGGTTAGGATTAGGGTAGTGTTAACGATGGAATTAGGGTTTCAATTTGGGTTAGATTTTAAATTAGGTTTACGGTTAGGTTTAATTTTAGGGTTAGGATTAGTGTTAGTGTTAGGGTTAGTATAAGAGTTAGGGTTAGGGTTACGATTAGAGTTAGTGTTAGTGTTAGTTTTAGGGTTAGGTTTAGTGTTAGTGTAAGGGTTAGGGTTAGGTTTAGGGTTAGTGTTAGTGATAGGGTTAGGGTTAGGGTTAGGTGTATTTTAAGGTTAGGATTTGTGTTAGGGTTTGAAATAAAAGTATGTTTAAATTTAGAGTTATGAATAGGATTAGCATTAGGGTTAGTGTTGGAGTTAGGGTTAGGGTTCGAATTAGGGTTAGTGTCTGCTGGGAGCCATTAGCCAAGTAGGTATGACAATTTCCTTGCCAGCGTAGCCCATGTTGCTTAGTGGAAGGACTCGTGGAAATAGGACATTTTGCAGTGACATTGCATCTAAGGTGACCTTGCTCAAGGACAAGGGCGGATCTGGGTTTAGGACATTCCAGGTTTAATGTTATTCCTGCTGTGAATAGAGCGTATCCTGCTGCCTGAGTTCCCCTTGACTTCTCATGGGATTCAGACAGTATTTTGGGGGGGAGACAGAAGCCCAGTGGATGTGGATTTGGGCAGAGAACGTGGATTTCCTCAGAACGTGATTGTAGACGGCTGGTGTGAGTTGGGGAATAAAGAGTTGCTGTTTGAATCTACAAGCTGTGTGGTGGCTCATGATTTTGTGCCCAGCCAGACTGCAGCAAGTGTCAGGTTAGTGTTAGTCTTAGGATTAGTGTTAGTGTTAGGCTTAGTGTTAGTGTTAGGGCTAGGGTTATCATTAGTGTTAGGTTTAGGTTTAGGATTAGTTTTAGGGTTAGGGTAGAGATAGAATTAGGGTTAAATTTGGTGTTAGGGTTAGGGTTAGCCTTAGGTTTAGTGTTAAAGTTATTGTTAGGTTTAGGGTTAGGCTTCGGTTTAGGGTTAGGATTAGGGTTGGAGTTAGATTTACTAATAGGTTTAGGTTTAGGTAAGTGTTAGGGTTAGATATAGATTTAGTGTTAGAGTAAGGGTTAGGGTTAGTGTTAGGGTTAAATTAAGGTTTAGTGTTAGGTTTAGGGTTAGAGTTAATGTTATGGTTAGGGAAGTGTTAGGGTTAGGGTTATGTTTAGGATTAAGGTTGACATTAGGGTTAGGGTTGGTGTTAATTTTAGATTTAGTGTTACTGTTAGGGTTAGGGTTAGTCTTCGTGTTATGTTTAGTGTTAAAGTTAGTGTCAGGGTTAGTGTTAGGGTTTGGGATAGATTTAAGATTAAGTTAGGGTTAGGGTTTATGTTTGGGTTAGTATTAGGTGCAGTTTTAGAATTAGGATTAGGGTTAGTTTTAAGGTTAAGGTTGTGGTTAGGATTAGGGTTACATTTAGGGTTAGGGCAAGTGTTAGGTTGAGTGATAGGGTTATTGTTAGTGTTAGGGTTAGTTTTAGGGTTACATATTGGGTTAGGATTAGAGTTAGGGTTAGTATTAGTGTTATGATTAGGATTAGGGTTAGGGATACGGTTGGTGTTAGGGTTGATTATAGGGTTAGATTAAGAGTTTGGGTTAGGTTTAGGGTTAGTGTTAGATTTAGGTTTACAGTAAGAATTAGTGTTAGAATTAGAATTAGAGTTAGTTTTAGGAGTAAGGTTAGGGTAAGGTTTACAGTTAGGGTTAGGTTACTTTAAGAGTTAGTATTAGGGTCAGGTTTAGTTTCAGGTTAAGGGTTTGTGTTATGGATAGGGTTAGGTTTACAGTTAAAATTAGGGATAGAGTTAGTGTTAGGGTTAGGGTTAGGGGTAGAATTACAGTTAGTATTAGGAATAGTGTTAGCTTTAAGGTAAGGGTTAGGGTTAGTGTTAGAGTTAGGTTTAGGGATAAGCTTAGGGTTTGTGTTCAGGTAACCGGTTCAGTGTTAGGGTTAGCGTTATGGTTAGGATTAGGGTTAGGGTAAGAGTTAGGGTTACGGTTCCAGTTAGAGTAGGGTTAGGGTTAGGGTTAGGGTTAGAATAGAGGTTACTGTTAGGGTTAGGTTTAGGTTTCAAGTTAGTGTTAGGGTTAGGGTTAGGTTTAGGGTTACTGTAATGGTTAGATTCTGGCTAGAGTTTGTGTTAGGTTTAGGTTTAGGGTTAGGGTTATGGATAGAATAAGAGTTAGGGATAGGGTTAGAGTTAGGGTTAAGGTTAGTGTTTTGTTTAGGGTTAGGTTTAAGGTTAGATTTACGGTTAGGGATAGTGTTAGGTTTAGGTTAGTGTTCGAGTTATGGTTATTGTTAGGGTTAGGATTAGGGTTAGGGTTAGTGTTAGAATTAGGGTTAATATTAGGGTTAGGTTTAGGGTTAGGTTTTGTGTTATGGTTAGGTTTTGTTTTAGGGTTATATTTAGTGTTAGTGCTACAGTTAAAGTTAGGGTTAGTGTTAGAGTTAGGTTTAGAAATAGTGTTAGGGTAAGGGTTAGTGTTAGGCTTAGGATTATGGTAATAATTAGTTAATACTAATTAATTAATAGGGTTTGGGTAGAGTTAGTGTTAGAGTTAGGGTTAGGTTTACTGTTAGGGTTAGGGTTAGGGTTAGGGTTAGGGTTACGGTTACGGTTAGTGTCAGGTTACAGTTTTTGTTAGGGATAGGGTTTGGGTTAAGTTTAGGTTTGGGTTAGGGTTATTGTTTGGATAAACTTAGGTTTAGGGTTAGGGTTAATCTTAGTGTTAGAGTTAAGGTTAGTATTAGTGTTAGGTATAGGAATAGGGTTATGGTTAGTGTTAGGGTTAGAATGGAATTAGGTTTTGTGTTACGATTAGGGTAGGGTTAGTGTTAGCATATATGTTAGTGATATGATTAGCATTAGGTTTATGGTTATGGTTAGTGTTAGGGTTAGTGTTAGGGTTAGTGTTAGGGTTAGTGTTAGTGTTAGGGATAGTGTTAGGTTTAGGGCTAGGTTTAGGGATAGTGTTAGGGTGAGTGTTAGGTTTACGTTTAGGTCTAGTGTTAGGTTTAGGGTTAGTGTTAGGGTTAATGTTTGTTGTAAGGTTAGGGTTAGTTTTAGGGTTAGGGTTAGGGTTAGCATTGGGGATAGGTTTAGTTTTAGGCTTAGGGTAAATTTTAGGGTTATGGTAAGAATTAGTGTTAGGGTTAGGGTTAGGGTTAGTGTTAGGGTTAGGGTTTTATTTATTGTTAGGTTTAGTGTTAGTGTTAGAGTTAAGGCTTTGTTTATGTTTAGGGTTAGTGTTAGTGGTAGGTTAAGAGTTAGGGTTAGAGATAGGGTTAGTGTTATGGTCAGGATTTTTGTTAGGATTACAGTTAGGATGAGGTTTATGGTTAGGATTAGGGTTAGATTTAGGTTAGGGTTAGTGTTAGGGTTAAGTTAGGGTTATGGTTAGAGTAAAGGTTAGGGTTAAGGTTAGTGTTATGGTTAGGATTAAGGTTAGGGTTAGTGTTATGTTAGGTAAATGTTAGGGTTTGTGAAATGGTATGGGTTAGGTTTAGGTTTAAGTTTGGTTTAGGTTTAGGGTTAGTATTAGGGTGAGAGTTTGTGTTCAGTTATGGGTATGGTTAGTTTTAGGGATAGGGTTATGTTTAGGGTTAGTGCTAGGATGAGGGTTAGAGTTAGGATTAATTTTAATGTGAGTGTTAGGTTTAGGGTTAGTGTTAGAATTAGGGTTAGGATTAGAGATATGGTTAGGTTTAGTGTGAGGATTAGGTTTAGGGTTAGGATTAATGTTAGGTTTAGTGTTAGGATTTGTGTTAAGGTTAGGGTTGTGATTAGGGTTAGGGTTAGGGTTAAGGTTAAAGTTGGTGATAAGGTTGTTGTTAGGGTAAGTTTTAGGGTTAGAGTTAGGGTTAGGGTAAGGTTTAGCATTAGAGTTAGGTTTAGGGTTATGGATAGAATTAGTGTCAGAATTAGGGTTAGAGTTAGTGTTAGAATGAGAGTTTGGGTATGGTTTATGGTAAGGAATAAGATAACTGTTAGGGCAAGTGTTATTGTTAGGTTTAGGGTTTGTGTTTGATTTAGGTTTAGGGTTAGGGATAGTGTTATGGTTGGTGTTAGGGTTAGGGTTAGTGTTAGAATTAGGCTTAGGTTTAAGGTTATGGTGAGGTTTAGGGTTAGTGTTAGGGCTAGGGTTAGGGATAGGGTTAGGGTTTGTGCTCGGTTAACAATTATGGTCAGTGTTAGGGAAAAGGTTAAGTTTAGGATTAAGTTTAGGTTTAGTGTTATCACTAGGGTTAAGTTATTGTTAGGGTTCAGTTGAGGGTTAGGGTTAGTGTTAGGGTTAGGTTTAGGGTTAATGTAAGTTTTAGGGTTAGGGTTAGAGTTAGGGTTAGGGTTTGTGTTAGGGTTAGCGTTAAATTTAGGGTTAGGTTTGCAGTTTGGATTAGGTTTGGAGTTAGTGTTAGGGTTAGTGTTAGGACTAGGGTTAGGGATAGTTTAGGTTTAGGGTAGGTTAAACATTAGGGTTAAGTTCAGGGTTATTATTAGGGTTAGGGTTTTGTTTAGTGTTAGGGTTAGAATTAAGGTTAGGGTTAGAGTTAGTGTTAGGTTTAGAGTTAGAGATATTATTTGGGTTAGTGTTAGAGTTAGGGTTAGGGTTAGTGTTAAGGTTAGGGTTAGGGGTAGTGTTAAGTTTAGGGTTAGGGTTAGAGTTATGAGGAGATAAGTGTTAGGGTTATGGTTAGAGTTAGGTTTAGTGTTTGGTTTAGAATTAGTGTTAGGGTCAGGGTTAGGTTTAGTGTTAGTATTAGGGTTAGTGTTAGGGATATGGTTAGTGTTAGTGTTAAGGTTAGGATTAGGGTTTGTGTTAGTGTTAAGGTTAGGATTAGGGTTTGTGTTAGTATTAGGGTTAGTGCTAATATTAGGGTTAGGGTTAGAGTTCGGGTTAGTGTTTAGTGTTAGGTTGTGGGTTAGGTTTAGGGTTCATGTTAGGTTTAGGGTTAGTGTAAGGATTAGTGTTAATGATAGTGTTAAGTTTAGTGTTAACATTAGGATTAGAATTAGGGTTAGTGTTAGGTTTCACATTAGAGGTACTGTTACTGTTAGTGTTATGGTTAGGTTTAAGGTTAGAGTTAGGGTTACTGTTAGGGTTAGTTTGGATTACGGTTAGGGTTTGTGTTAAAGATAGGGTTAGGTTAATGTTAGGGTTAGGGTTAGAGTTAAGGTTAGAGTTAAGGTTAGGTTTATGGTTCAAATTAGGGTTAGGGTTAGAGACAGATTAGTGTTAGGGTTACTGTTAGGGATATGTTTAGGTTTAGGGTTATTTTAGGGTTAGGGTTATGTCAGGGTTAGGGCTGGATTGAGTGGTCAGATTAGTGTTATGGTAGGGTTAGGGTAAAGTTTAGGATTTGTGTTAGGGTTAGGTTTAGAGTTAAGTTTGTGTTAGTGTTAGTTTTAGGGTTAGGTTTATGGTTGGGGTTATGTTTAGTGTTAATTCTATGGTTAGGATTTTATTATGGTTTATGGTTAGGGTTAGGTTTAGGGTTAGGGTGAGAGTTAGGGTTAGTATTATGGTTAGGGTTAGGGTTACAGTTATTGTTAGGCTTAGGGTTAAATTTAGTGTTGGGTTTAAGGGTAGGGTTAGTAATAGTCTTAGGTTTAGAGTTAGGTTGAAAGTTAGTGTTAGCGTTAGAGTTAGATTTAGCGTTACTGTTAGGGTTAGGATTAGTGTTGGGTTAGTGTTAGGGTTATCGTTAGAATTAATATTAGGGTTATTGTTAGGTTTAGTTTAAGATTAGGGTTAGGATTATTGTTAGTGTTATTTTTAGTGTCAGGTTTAGTGTTAGGATTAGGGGTAGGTGTAGGGGTATAGGTAAGGGTAGGTTAGGGTTAGTGTTAGGGTTAGAATTAGTGTTAGGATTTGTTAGATTAAAGGTTAGGTTTAGTGTTAGGGTTGTGTTTAGTGTTAAGTTTAGGGTTGGTGTTGGGTTTAGGGTGAGTATTATGTTTAGTGTTAGAGCAGGGTTTGTGTTTTCTTTACAGTTTGTTTTAGGGTTAGGTTTAGGTTTGTGTAGGGGGTTTGGGTTAGTTTTCATGTTATGGTTAGGGTTGGAGTTATGGTTAGGGTTAGTGTTATGTTTAGGGTTAGAGTGAGTGTTTGGGTTAGGGTTAGGTTTAGGGTTAGGCTCAGCATTATGGTTAGGGTTAGTGTTAGGCTTGGTGTTGGGTTTAGGGTTAGTGTTGGTGTTAGGTAAGTGTTAGAATTAGGCTTACGGTTAATGTTAGGGTCAGGGTTATTGTTAGTGTTAGGTTTAGTGTTAAAGTTAGTGTTAGGGTTATAATTAATGTTAGGTTTAGGGTTAGAGTTAGGTTTAGTCTCAAGTTTACTGTTATGGTTAATGAAGACTTAGGGTTAGGATTATGATTATGATTAGGTTTAGGTTTAGTATTATGGTTAGGTTAGGTTTAGGGTTTGTTTTATGGTTAGGGTTAGTGTTACTGTTAGGGTTAGATTTAGGGTTAGCATTAGGGTTAGTGTTAGGTTTAGATTTAGCATTAGGTTTAGAAATAGGGTTAGTATTAGTGTTAGGGTTAGGGTAAGGGACAGGTTTTCAGTAAGGGATAGGTTTAGGCTTAGGATTATGGTGCTTTCACTTTGCCTCTGCAAAGAGCTTCTTCAATCGGGAAAAAAGCATAGAGAGTGCACTGAAAACTAGTCCAGTGTGTCAAGTTTCAAGCACCTATCACAAACCTTGTTTGATTTAGAGTTCCAAATCGTTTATACCTATTGGGAAAAACTAAGTGAAACCTAAAAATTCAAAGTGTTCCTGCAAACGAATGCTTTAACCTAGAAGTACAAAATTTGGGGAGCCAAGTGCAGCAGGATTATAGATGATTCCTGGAAAGTATCAACAAGATTGGATGAAAAAAAAATGTTTGCAGGGATTTCAGTAAACTCGGTATTCTGTGGAAGCTTGGCAAAGGCTTTCAACTGAAACTGTTTTTTCCCTTCCTCTTTTTCAGACTACTTCAAGAGGGAACAAAGCACAGAGAGTACACTGAAAACTAATTCAGTGTGTCAAGTTTCAAGCAGCTAGCACAAGCCGTGTTGGATTTAGAGTTCCAACCGGGACTATACCTATAGGGGAAAACAAAGTGAAACCTAAAATTTCAAAGTGTTTCTGAAAAGCAACACTTCATCCTAGAAGATCAAAATTTGATGGCCCAAGTGTGACTGGAGTACTGATCATTATGGCCAAGTATCAAAAAAATGAGGTGAAAAAATACTTGCTGGAATTGCAGGAAACTCAGTGTTCTGGGGAAGCTTGGCAAACGCTTTCAAATTAAACTGATTTTTCCTTGCCTATGCTTAGGGCTACTTCAAGAGGAAACAAAGCATAGAGAGCACCATGATAACTAATTCAGTGTGTCAAATTTCAAGAAGCTAGCAGAAACCATGTTTCATTTAGAGTTCCAACTGGGAGTATACCTATAGGGGTAAATGAAGTGAAACTTAAAAATTCAAAGTGTTCCTGCAAACGAACGCTTTAACCTAGAAGTACAAAATTTGGGGAGCCAACTGTGGCTGGAGTACTCATGATTTCTGCAATGTAACAACAAGATCTGGTGAAAAGATATTTGCTGAGATTTAAGTAAACTCATAGTTCTTTGGAGGCTTTGCAAAGGCTTTCAAATGAAAGTGTATTTTGCTTGTCTTTGCTTAGGGATTCTGCAAGAGGGAACAAAGCATAGAGAGAGCACTGAGAACTAATAAAGTATCTCAAGGTTTTAGCAGCTAGCACAAACCGTGTTTAATTTAGAGTTCCAAATGCATCTCTCTCTACAGGGGAAAATTAAGTGAAACCTAAAAATTCAAATGGTTCCTGAAAACAAATGCTTCAACCTAGAAGAACTCAATTTGGGGGGCCAAGTGGGAATGGAGTACTGATCTTTACTGCCAAGTATCATCAAGATTGGGTGAAAAAAATATTTGCTGGGATTGCAGGAATCTCGATGTTCTGGGGAATCTTGGCAAACACTTTCAAATGAAACTGATTTTTCCTTGCCTCTGCTTAGGGCTACTACAAGAGGGAACAAAGCAGAGAGAGTGCTCTGAGATCTAATTGAGTATGTCAAATTTCAAGCAGCTAGCAGAAAGTCAATTTCATTTAGAGTTCCACCTGGGAGTATAACTATAGGGGAAAACGAAATGAAACCTATAAATTCAAAGTGTTCCTGCAAATGAATGCTTAAACTTAGAAGTAGGAAATTTGGGGAGCCAAGTGCAGCTGGAGTACAGATGATTCCTGGAACATATCAACAAGAAGAAGCAAGTGCATCCTGAGTTCTGATCATTCCTTCCATGTATCAACAAAATCGGCTGTAGAAAATACCACTTGTCCAGTTGCACTTGGCCCCACAAAATTTGTTCTTCTATTTGAAGTGTTCATTTGCATGAAAACTTTGAAATATTAGGTTTCACTTCATTTTCCTGTATAAGGATAGGGCAGAAACTCTAAATCAAACACGGTTTGGCTAGCTGATTGAAAACTGACACACTGAATTAGTTATCAGTGCAATCTCTATACTTTGTTCCCTCTTGCAGTAACCTTAAGCAGAGGCAAGGAAAAATCACTTTCATTTGAAAGCGTTTGCCAAGCTTCCACAGAACTACGAGATTCCTGCAATCCCAGCCAATATTTTTTCAATCAGTCTTGATGATACTTGGTGGTAAAGATCAGTACTCCAGTCCCACTTGGTCCCCCAAATTTAATTCTTGTAGGTTGAAGCACTCGTTTGCAGGAACACTTTAAATTTTTAGGTTTCACTTCGTTTTCACCTATTGAGATAGATTCAGTTGGAACTTTAAATCAAACATGGTTTGTGCTAGCTGCTTGAAACTTGACACACTGAATTAGTTCTCAGTGCACTCTCTATTCTTTGTTCCCTCTTGAAGTAGACAAAAGCAGAGACAATAAATAACCACTTTTATTTGAAAGTGTTTGCCAAACTTTCACAGAATTCCGAGTTTACTGCAATCCCAGCAAATATATTTTTTACCTGATCTTTTTGATACTTGGACATAATGACTGGTACTCCAGTCATACTTGGGGCCTCAAATTTCGATCAACTAGGTTTCAGCTTTTCTTTGCAGGATCACTTTGAAATTTTAGGTTTCACTTTGTTTTCCCCTATAGCGATAGATGCAGTTGGAACTCTAAATCAAACATGGTTTATGCTAGCTGCTTGAAACTTGACACCCTTAATTAGTTCTCAATGCACTCTCTATGCTTTGTTCCCTCTTGAAGTACCCTTAAGCAGAGGAAAGAAATAATCACTTTCATTGAATAACACTAAACATAAATCTATCTCTAACTCTAACAATAACCCTCACCTTAACCCTAACCCTGACATTAACACAAACCCTAACCCTAATCATAATTCTAACACTAACCTTAAAAATATTTATAACCCTAATATTATCACTAACTCTAACTCCAGTAACACTTGTCCTATCCCTAAATCTAAAACTAACCCTAACACTAACCCTAACCCTAAGATGAACCATAATCCTAAACCTAACACTAACAATAACACTATCTCTAAAGCTAACCCTAACCCTAAACCTAACCCGAACCCTAATTTAACCCTAACCCTAACCGTAATTCTAAACCTAAACCTAAAACTTATCTTAACCCTAAACCTAATACAATCGCTAAAACTAAACCTAAACATAACCCTAAATCTAACTGTAACACAAACCCTTACCCTAAACCTAAACTTAACCTAAACCTAACCCTAACTCAAATTATAACCTTAACCCTAACATTAACTCTATCCATTAAGGTAACCATAACCATAACCCTAAAATTAATCCTAGCCATAACCCTAACCCTAACACTAACCCTAAACCTAACACTAAACCTATTGCTAATTTTAACCCTAATCCTAACCCTGACATTAACACTAACCATAGCTGTAACACTAAACCTAAAACTATCCCTAACCCTATGCCTAACGCTAACCCTAACTCTATCCATAAACCTAACCCTAACACTAACCATAATACTAAACCTATCTTTAAACCTAACCCTATATATAACACTAACATTAACCCTAACCCTAATTTTAAACCTAACCATAACCCTAACACTAACTCTAAAACAAACCCTAACCCTAACACTAACCCTAACCCAAACCTACCCTAACACTAAAACTACCCTAACACTCTTCCTAATGCAAACACTAACAATAACACTAATCCTAACCCTAACACTAATCCTACCCTGAAAACTAACCTAACATTAGCCCTAACCCTAACAATAAATCTAAACCTAACTAAAAACCTAAATCTAATTCTAATCCTATCTGTAACCCTAACACTAACCATAACCCTAACCCTAACTTTTACTTAAATCCTAACCATAACCCTACAAAAACCCTAACCCTAACCACAACACTAAACCTAACCATAAATACAATCCTAAATTTAAAACTAACCCTAATCCTAACCCCAACAAAATCCTAACCCTAACCTTATCTCTAACCCTTCAGCTAACAGTAAACATAAATCTAAAACTAACACTAACACTAATCCTAAACCTAACCCTAACCCTAACCATAACACTAAACATAACCCTAACCCTAACACTAACCCTAAACCATCAGTAACCCTACCACTATTATTAACCCTAACACTAACCCTCATTCAAACACAAACACCAAACCTAAACCTATAGATGACACTAATCCTCACGCTAAATGTAACCCTGACATGAACACTAACCCTAACCCTAACACTTATCCCAACCATAGACATAACCCTAACCCTAACCCTATTTCTAATACTAAAATCATCCCTAACCCTAACCCTAACACTAACCGTAACAATAAACCTAATCCTAGCATAACCCTAGCACTAAATCTAACATAAAGTTTAACACTAACACTAACCCTAACTGAAAACCTAATCTTAACATCAACCCTAGACCTAACCCTAACCCAAACTGAACCCTAACTCAAACCCGAACCCTAACCCTAACATTAAACCTAACCCTAACCTGTACTCTGACACTAACCTTACCCAAACCCTAACACTAACCCTAACCGTAACTGTAACCATAACACTAACCCTAAACCTAACACTAACCTTAAACCTATTCCTAAACCTAACACTATACCTAAACCTAACCCTAACCCTAACACAAACACTAAAGCTAACATTAACCCTAACATTAATCCCAACTCTAACTCTAACCCTAACAATATGATTAAGCTTAACCCTACCCTAATACTAATGCTAACCTAACCCTAAGCCTAACACTAATTCTAAACCTAACACTAACCCTAAACCTAACACTAACCCTAACACTACCACTAACCCTCATTCTAACCTTAGCAGAAAACCTAACACTAACCCTTAAGCTAACCGCAACACTAACACCAATGCAAAACCTAACACTAACATTAATTCTAACCTAACACTAACTCTAATCTTGAAGGTAATCCTGAAACTGACACTAACCCTAACCCTAACCCTAATACAGACTTTAACCCTAACATAACACTAAACCTAACCCTAAACCTAACACCAAAACTAACCCTAACACTAAACCTAAACCTCACCCTAATCTTGACTGTTACCCTAAATATAAAAATAACCCTAACCCTAACACTAATCCTAATCCTAACACTAACCTCAACCCAAACCCTAACACTAACCCTAACCCTAAACCTAATCTAAACCTAACACTAAACCTAACCCTAATATTTAACCTAAACCTATGTGTTACCCTAACCCTAACAGTAACACTAACCATAACCATAACACTAAACCTAATATTTAACCTAAATCTAACCATAACCCAAAACCTAACTCTAATCCTAATCCTAACACTATCATTAAAACTAACCTTTAAACCTAACCATAGTGCTAACCCTAACACAAAAACTAAACCTTATGCTAGGGCTAACCCTAACACTAACCCTATCCCTAAACCTAACCCTAAGCATAACACTAAACCTCACCCTAACCCAAACCCTAACACTAACCATAAACCTATCCCTAACCCTAATATTATTGCTAAACCAACCCCTAGCCCTAAAACAAACACTAACCCTAAAACTAACCCTAACCCTAACCCTAACATGAACCCTAACCCTAACCCTAACAATAACACTAACCCTAAAACTAACCCTAACCCTGAGCCTAACATGAACCCTAACCCTAACACTAAGTATAAATCTAAACCTAACCTTAACACTAACCCTAAGAAAAACCCTAAACCTAACACTAACACTAACCCTTACCCAACCCTAACCGTAACCCTAAGAATAACTGTAACACTAACACTAATGCAAACCTAACACTAACACTAACCCTCCCCCAACCCAAACCCTAACGCTAACCATAAACCTATCCCTAACCCTAACATTATTGCTAAACCTACCCTTAAACCTAACACTAACACGAACCCTAAAACTAATCCTAACCCTAACACTAACACGAACCCTAATCCTAACACTAACACTAAGTATAAATCTAATCCTAACCCTATCACTAACCCTAAGACAAACCCTAACCCTAATACTAACACTAACCGTAACACAGCCCTAAACCTAACCCTAACAATAACCCTAACACAAACCCTAAAGCAAACCTAGCACTAACACTAACACTAACCCTAACCCTTATCCTACCTCTAAACCTAACCTAACACTGTAACCCTAACCCTAACCCTAACCAGAACCAGAACCTCAAGCCTATCTATAACCTTAACACTAACCCCAAACCTAAGGCTAACCCTCAGCTTAACCCTAAATCTAACATGAATGCTAACTCTAAAACTAACCCTAATCTGAACCCAAACCTAACACTAACCCTCAACGTTACCCAAACCCTAACACCAACCCTAACCATAACTTTAACCCTAAAACTAATTCTAACCCTAACCCTATTGCTAATCCTAACCATAATCATAATCCTAACCTAACAGTAACCCTAACACAAACCCTAAACCTAACCATAACACTAAACCTAACCCTAACCGTTCCCTAACCCTAACCCTAGCACTAACCACAAACTGCAGAAAACCCTAAACAAAACCATGATTCTAAACTTTACCTAATTGTAACCTAACCATTAACTAATCCTTAACCTAACCCTAACAATAACCCTAAATCCAATTGTAAGCCTATCACTGACCCTACACTTAAATGTAACCCTAACCCTAAACCTAAACCTAACACTAACAGTAACCATAACTGTAACCCTAACACTTACACTAAACCGAACCTAATCCTAAATCTAATCCTAATTCTATCCAAAACATAACCCTAAACCTAAACCTAACCCTAACACAACCCCTAACACTTACCCTAAAACAAACACTAACCCTAAACCTAAACCTAAGTCTTAAACTAACCCTAAAACTTACCATAACCCTAATTCTAAACCTTACCCTAACACTACCCTAACCCTAAACCTAACTCTAAATCTAAACTTAACCCTGACACTAACACATAATATAAACCAAATCCTAACCCTTAGCATAACAATAACCCTTACCATAACCATAATTCTAACACTAAACCTAAGCCTAACCTATCACTATTTGTTACAATAAAGCAAAACCTAATCCTAACACTAACACTTACCCTAAACCCTTT
Source organism: Marmota monax (assembly GCF_021218885.2). Taxonomy (NCBI): domain Eukaryota; kingdom Metazoa; phylum Chordata; class Mammalia; order Rodentia; family Sciuridae; genus Marmota; species Marmota monax. The sequence goes on along the minus strand of NW_026694663.1, from coordinate 120,945 downwards.
CCTGAACCTAACACTAACCCTAACCCTAAACGTAACTATAACCATAACACTAACCTTAACCCTAAACTAACCCTAACCCTAACCCTAAGACTAACAGTAACCCTAACCCTGACCCTAAGAAGAACTGGAACCCTAACCCTAACACTAACCATAAATGTAACCCTAACCCTAACCCTAAACCAATCATAACACTAACCCTAACCCTAAACTAACCCTAACCCTAACCCTAAGACTAACACTAACCCTAACCCTGACCCTAAGACGAACTGGAACCCTAACCCTAACACTAACCATAAATGTAACCCTAACCCTAACCCTAAACCAATCATAACACTAACCCTAATCATAACACTAACTCTGAAACTAAAACTAAACCTCACACTAACCATAACCCTAACAATAACCCTAATGGAAACCCAAACACTAACACTAATCCTAACACTAACCCTATACCTAACTGTAACATTAACACTAACACTAACCCTTACATTAACCCTAACACAAACCAGAACCCTACACCTAACACTAAACCTAACTATAACCCTAACACTAACCCTAAGACTAATTCTAATCCTGACCCTAATCCTAAATGTAACACTAAACCTAACACTTACCCTAAACCTCACACAAACACTAACACTAATCCTTTCACTAACCCTAAGCCTAACTTTAACCCAAAGCCTAATGCTAACACTAAACCTAACCGTAAATCTTTACCTAACAGTAAGCCTAACCATAAACCTTACCTAATCCTAAACCTTACCCTAAGCCAAAAAATAAACTTAAAACTAAACCTAACAATAAACCTAAAAATAACACTAAACCTAACCCTAATCATAAACCTAACACTAACACTATCCCTAACCTTAACACTAAACCTAAAACAAAACCTAACCCTAAGACTAATGCTACCCCTAACACTAATCCTAAACCTAACCCTAACACTAACCCTAACACTAATCTATCCTTAAACTTAACCCTAAATATAATACTAACCCTAAACCTAACCCTAATTTTATACCTAAACATAACCCTAACACTAACCCTAACTCAACCCTAACATAACCCTAAAACTAACCCTAACACTAACCCTAACACAAAAACTAACACTAACACTTACCCTAAAACTAACACTAATTCTATCCTTAAACCTAAACTAACCCTAAACCTAATCATAATACCAACACTAAACCTAACGGTAACCCTAAATCTAACCCTAATTCTTTCTGTAACCCTAACATTAACCCTAAACCTAACCCTAATCTTAACTTAAATTCTAACCCTAACCCTAAAAAAGCCCTAACCCTAACACTAAACCTAACACTAACCCTAACCCTAAATCCAACCCTAACTTTAAAACTAACACTAATCCTCACCCTAACCTCAACACTAATCCTAATTCTAACCCTAACCCTAACTCTTAGGTTAATCCTAACCATAACTCTAAAACTAACACTAACACTAACCCTAAACCTAACCCTAAACCTAAGTATAACCCTAATCCTAACACAACTCTAAATCTATCACTAACACTAACACTATCCTTAAACTTAACCCTAATCTTAACCCAAACATTAACACCAAACCTAAACCTAACCCTAACCCTAACACTCACGCTAAACTTAGCCATAACATGATCCCTAACCCTAACTCTAAAACTAACCCTAACTGTAAACAGAACCCTAACACAAACACTAACCCTAACTGTAACCATAACACTAACCCTAAATCTAACACTAACCCTAACACTAACAGTAAACCTCTCCCTAACCCTAACACTATTGCTAAACCTAACCCTAATCTTAACTCTAACACTAACACTAAGGTTACCATGACCCTAACATGAACCCTAACTCTAACACTAAAACTAACCCTAACCCTATCACTCATCTTTAACTTAATGCTAACCCTAATATTAATTGTAACACAAATTCTAACCTTAATACTAACCCTAACCCTAACCCTAACGGCACCCTAAAACTAACAATAACCCTAATCATAACCCTAATTGTACCCATAAACTTAATCTAACACTTAACCTAAACCTAAACCTAACATAAACCCTAACCATAACCCGAACACTAAACCTAACCATAACCCTAAATATAACCATAAAAGTAACCCTAAATCTAACCTTGACTCTAACACAAAACCTAAACATATTCCTAAACCTATCACTATACCTAATCCTAACCCTAACCCTGAACATAACACTAACCCTAACCATAACCTTACCCTTAACCCTAACCCTAACACTAACCATAACCATATCTGTAAAACTAAACTTAACAAAAAACTAACACTAAGCTTAACCTAACCCTAAAAATTACCCTAACCTGAACACTAACCCTAAATCTAACTTTAAATATAACACTAACCCTAAGACAAAACCTAACCCTAACCATAACCCTAAATGTAACACTAACCCTAACCCTATCACTAACCATAAAACTAACCATAATCCTAAACCTAATGATAAACCTAACCCTAATGCTAACCCAAAACGTAAACTAACACTTACTCTACTCCTAAACATAACACAAACCCTATCACAAACCTTAACCTAATACAAAATTTATCAGTAACCAAAACCTTAACATGAACCTTAACCCTAATCCTAACACTAAAACTAACTTAACCCTAACCCTATCACTAATTGTAAACCTAATTCTAACCCTAACACTAACCCTAACACAAACCCTAACCCTAATACTAACCCTAAACTTAACCCCTATCCAAACCCTAAAAAACCCTAACATGAACCCTAGCTCTACAAGTAACACTAACCCTAACCCTAACACTAACACTAAAACTAACACTAAACCTCACCCTAACCCTAACACTATTTCTAAACCTAACCCTAACCCTAACTCTAACACTAACCTTTACCATAACCCTGCCATGAACCCTAACCCTAACCCTAATACTAAAAATAACCCTAACCCTAACACTATCACTAACCTTAACCTAATGCTAATCCTAACACTAACCCAAAAACAAACCCTATCCCTAATTCTAACCCAAGCACTAACCCTAACATTACACAAACCCTAACACTAACACTAACCCTAAATTTAACCCCAATCCTACCCATAAACCTAACCTAACACTTACTCTAAACCTAAACATAACACAAAACCTAACCCTATCATTAACACTAAAACACTAACCCTAACCCTAACCATAACTCTTACCCTAACAGAACCATAATACTTAACCTAATACTAAACCTTACCCTAACCCAAACAGTAACAGTAACTCTAACCTTAAGCATAACACTAACCCTCATAGAAAACCTAACCATAACCATAACCCTACACATAAAACTAACCCTAACCCTATCACTAATCACAAAATAACACTAAAACTAACACTAACCCTATTGCTAACCCTAACTCTAACCCTAAACCTAACACAAACCCTAAGCCTTACCCTAACCTTAACCCTAACACAAACAGAAATTTTAAACCTAACACTTAACCTAACTCTAACCCTAAACCTAACCATATCCCTTATTCTAATACTAACCCTAACTCTAAACCTTACTCTAACCATAATCCTAACCATAACACTAACCCTAACCCTAACCCAAATCCTTGCACTAACCCTAACCCTAACCCTAAACCTAAACCTAACAAAAACCCTAACCTTAATCCTAACACGAACCATAAATCTCAAACTACCCCTAATTTAACCCAAAACATAACCCTAACCCTAACACTAATCTTAACCTTAAACCCAACACTAATCTTAAGCCCAACACTAACCCTAATCCTTACCTGAAACCTAACCCTATCATAACCCTAAACCTAACCCTAACTCTAACACTAACCCTAACCCTAACACTAATGCTAACAGTAACCATAACACTACATATAACCCTAATCCTAAACCTAACCCTAACACTAAACCTAACCCTATCCTTAAACCTAAACCTAACATGAACCCTAATTTTAATCATAAAATGAACCCGAAATCTAACTCTAACCTTAATTTAAACCAAACCTAACCCTAAAACTAACACTAATTCTAAAGTTAACCCTAACCCTAGCCATTATACAAACCCTAACCCTAATCCTAAATTAACCTAAACCTAACACTAAACATAACTCAAACCCTAATACTAATCTTTATCATAACCCTAACTGTAACCATAACTGTAACCCCAACTCAAATCCCAAATCTAAAGCTAACACTAACATAAACCCTAACCTAACTCTAACTCTAACACTACCCTAAAACTAAAACTAACTCCAAACTTAACCCTATCCCTAAACCAAAATTTTACCCTGACTCTAACCATAAGCCTAATACTAAACTTAACCCTAATCGTAACTCTAACCCTACAGCAACCCTAACCATAACCTTAATACTAAACTTAAACATAAACATAAACGTAACTCTAACCCTAACCCTAACCCTAAACCTTACATTACCCTAACTTTCACCATAACCATAAACTTAACACAAACCCTATAGCAACACATAAACCTAATGATAACCTATCACTAACCCTATCCCTTACCTAACCATAACCCTAACCCTAACACAAACACTAACCGTAACACTAACCGTAACCCTAATCTAACACTAACCTTAAACATAGCACTACCATAGTCAATAACCCTGAACCTAACCCTAACCCTAACACTAACACTTACCCTAAACTTAACACTATCCCAAGACTAACAGAAACACAAACCCTATGTCTAACACTAACCCTAACAGTAAACCTAACCCTTTCTTTAATACTAACCCTAACCCTAATCCTGAACCCCCTAAAAATAACCCTAAACCTAACCCTAACTTAGCCCTCACCATAACCCTATCCCTAAACCTAACACTAACCCTAACCCTAACCTACCCTAAACCTATCCCTAACCATAAACCTAATCCTAACCGCAACTGTAAACCTATATGTAACCCTATCAGTAACCCTAACCCAAACCCTAACCTAACACTAACCGAAACCCTAATCCTAACACTAACCCTAACCATAACTTTACACTAACACTATTTCTAACCATAACCCTAAACCTAACCCTAAACCTTAACCTAATCCTAATTTTAACCCTAACACCAACTTTAACACAAACCCTAAAACTAACCCAGACCCTAATCCTAACTGTAACACAAACCCCAACTCTAACCATAACCCAAACCTTAAACTTACCCTAACCATAACCCTAACCCAACACTAACCCTAAACTTATCACTAATCCTAACAGTAACCCTAACCCTAACACTAACCCTACCCTAACCGTAACTCTAAAAGTAACCCTAACCCTATCCCTAACCATATCATGAACACTAACCCTTATCATATCCCTGACACTAACCCTAAAGTTCAGTCTAACATGAATCTTAAAACTTACCCTAAAATTTACCCTAAACTAACCGAACCCTAACCCGAACACTAACCATATCATTAACCCTAACCTTAATACTACACCTAATACTAACCGTAACCCTAAGTCTAACACAAATTCTAATCATAAACCTAAACGTAAATATAACATGAAACTTAACCCAAAAACTAAAAGTAACCATAACCCTAAGGCTAACCCTAAACATAACACTAAAAATAACCCTAAATCTAACCCTCACCCTAACCCTAAACCAAATATTAAATCTAAACCTAATCCTAATACTAACCCTAAACCTATCTATAACCCTAACCCAAATACAAATGCTAAAACTAACCCTAACTTCAACAGAAACCCTAACCTAACCCTATCCCTAAATTTAAATCTAATACTAACCCTAATCTTAACCCTAAAACGAACCCTAACCCTAAACCTAATCCTATATAACCCTCACTTTTATCCTAACCTAAACATAACCCAAACCTTACCCGAAACTTGACACTAACCATAACCATAATCCTAACCATAACTTTAGCTGTAACCCTAACCCAAGCCTAACCATAACCCAAACACTAAACCTAACCCTAACACTATCCCTAACTCTAACCCTAACCCTAACCCTAAACCTAACACAAACCCTAACCCAAACCATAAAACCAACCCTAACCCTAACTCTATTGCTAATGCTTCCCTAACCTTAATAAGAATCCTGACCCTAGCACTAACCCTAACACTAACACTACCCATAATTTTAACTCAAAACCTAAAACTAACCATACCACTAGTACTAACCCTTACCTTAACCGTATCCCTAATCCTATCAGTAACAATAAACCTAACCCTAAACCTAATCATAACAGAAACTCTAACCCTAAGACTAACCCCAACAAAAACCCTAACCCTAACTTTAAACCTAACCCTAATCCTAACCCTAAACCTAACCCTAACAATAACCCAAAACCTATCCTAAACCTAACCCTTTCACTTGCCAAACCCTAAACCTAACCCTCACATTAACCCTAACAATAAACCTAACACTAACCGAACTTCTAACACTAACATTCACCTTAACCTATGTATAACCCTAACCCAAAACACTAACACTACCTCAAACTCTAATCCTAACCCTAACACTAGATTTAACCCTAAACAAAACCCTAAACCAAATCCTAAATCTAACCCTAAGCCTGAAAACAACGAACCCTAACCCTAACACCAACACTAACAAAACCCTAACCCTAACCCTAACTCTAACCCTAGCAATAACCCTAAACCTAAACCTAAACCTAACCCTAAGACTAACCTTAACCCTAACCATAACCCAAACCTACCCTAACACTAACCCTAATCTTAAACCTAATCCAAATTGTAAACATAACGCTAAATATAACCCAAATGGTAACTCTAACACAAACCTAAACCTAAGCCTACAACTAATCCTAACCCTAACCCTAACACAAACACTAACCCTAATTTTACCCTAACACGAATTCTAAACCTAAACCTAAACCTAATCCTAAACCTAAACCTAACCCAAACCCTAAACCTAATTCTAATATTAACTTTAACACTAACAGTAAAATAACCCCAACACTAACACTAACCATATCACAAACCCTAACTCTAACCATAACCCTAAACTTAACCTACCCTAACACTAACTCTAACCTAACACTAACACTAAACCTAACCCTAACCATATTACTAAACCTAACCTTTATCCAAACCCTAACACTAACCCTAAACCTAACCCTACCACAAACCCTAAACTTAAACCTTATCCTAATTGTAACAATAACACTAACCCTAACCCTAACCCCAACCCTAACCCTATCATTAACACTAACCCTAACCCTAACCAAACACAAAACCTAACCCTAACCCTAACACTAACACTAAACATAACCCTAACCCTAACACGTATCCTAACACTAAGCTAACCCTAACCCTAACACTAACCTAAACCTATTTCAAAACCTAACACTAACCCTAACCCTAGACCTAACCCAAACACTAATCCTAATTCTAACATTAACACTAACCCAAACACTAAACCTCACCCTAACTCTAACACTAACCCTGACAATAAACGTAAACCTAACACTTACCCTAAGCCTAATTCTAATCCTCAACCTAACTCTAACCTTCAACCTAAACCTAAAACTAACACTAACCCAAACCTAAATCTAATACTAACCCTAACCCTAACACTAACCCTAAACCTAATGTAACACTAACCCTATCCCTATCCCTTACCTGAATCCTAACTTTAACCATAATCAAAACCGTAAACATAACCCTAACAGTAACCATAACACAAAACCTAACCTTAAACCTAACAGTAAAAATAACCCTAACACTAACGCTAAACCTAACCCTAACCCTAACACTAACACACAAATTGTAATCATAACCCTAATCCAAACCTTAATTTTAACATGACACTAACCCTAACAATAACCATAACCCTAAACCTAACTGACACTAACCCTAACCCTATCCATAACACTAACCCTAAGACTCACCCTAACCCTAATACTAATCCTAACATGAACCCTAAATCTAACCCTAAACCTAACACTAACCCTAACCCTAACCATAAACCTAAACCTATTATAACCCTAACCCTAATCCTAACCCTTACCAAAACCATAACCCTAACCCTTATATAACCCTAACCCTAACCCTTACCTAACTCTAACCCTACACCTAACACTAAACCTAACAGTAACCCTAAATCAAATTTTAACAGTAACTGTAACCCCAACGCTAACCCTATCACTAACCGTAACTCAAACTTAACTCTAAACACTAATGTTAACCCTAACCGTTATCCTAACCCTAACACTAACAGTAACCCTAAAACTAAACCTAATGCTAACCCTAAGCCTCACTATAACCCTAATCCTAACCGAAACCCTAAATATAAAATTAACTCTAAATCTAAGGCTAAACCTAAAGCCAAAACTAACCCTAACTCTAAACCTAAAGCTAACTCTAATCCTAACTGTAACCCTAACCTAATCCTAAACCTTACCTAAACATAACCCTCTCCATAACTGTAACCAAAACAATAACCCTATCCCTAAACCTAACCCAAATGCTAACCTTAACACTATCCCTCACACTAACCATAAACCTAAACCTAACACTAACACTAACCCAAACACTAATATTAAACCTAAACCTAACTATAACCCTAACACAAACTCTAACGATAAACTTAACCCTAACCCTAACTCTAACCCTAACCTAAACCTAAAACTAACACTAACACTAACAATAAACCTTACACTAACACAAACCCACACCCTATTTCTAACTTTAACCTAAACCTAACATAAACCTAACCCTAACTCTAAACCTAACACCAAATATAATACAAACTCTAACCCTAATCTTAACACTAACCATAACCATTAAAGTAACCCAACACTAACAATAACCCTAACCCTAACTGTACCCACACTCTAAACCTAAACCTAACATTAACCCTAATCGTAACCCTAACATGAACCCAAACACTAACCCTAACCCAAACCTAACCCTAACACTAAACTTCACTGTAACCCTAACACGAACCCAAACACTAACCCTAACCCAAACCTAACCCTAACACTAAACTTCACTTTAACCCTAACCTTAACCCTAACACAAAATCTAAACCAAACACTAACCTAAACTTATCACTAACCCTAAGTGTAAACCTAACTCTAAACCTGACATTAATTTTAACCCTAAACCTAAACCTAACCCTAAACCTAATCCTAAACCTTAACCTAACCCTAACCATAACCATAACCCCAACCATAACCCTAAACCTAAAGTTAACATTAACCCTAAAATTAATTTTACATCTCACCCTAACTCTAAACCTTTACCTAACACTAACCCTAACACAAATGTAACGCTAACCTTAACCCTAATTCTAACCCTAACCCTAACCTTAACACTAACCCTAAACCTAACACGAACTCTAAACTTAACCCTAACCCAAACCCTAACCCTCATGCTAAACCTAACCCTAACACTAATCCTAGACCTAACCCTAACCCTAACCATAAACCTAACCCTAACCCTAACCTAACTCTAACCCTAATTCTAACCCTTATCACAATCCAAACTACAACACTAACCATAACCCAAATATTAATCCTAACCCTATCCATAACATAAACATACCCAAATCCAAATCCTAAGGGTAAGAATAACCTTAAATCTAAACCTAACAATAACACTAAATCTAAAAATATCCCTAAACCTAAAACTAAACCTCAACCTAAACTTAACCCAAACACTAACAATAACACTAACCCTAACCATAAATCTAATGCAAACACAAACCTGAACCTAACCTTAACCCTATCTCTAACACTAACTCTAACCCTAACACTAACCCTAACCCTACCCTAACACTAAACCTAACCCTAATTCTAAAACTATCCATAAACCTAACTCTAACACTAACCCAAACACTAACTCTAACCCTAAGCCTAACACTAACCCTAACACTAACCTAACTCTAACCCTAATTTTAACCATTATCCTACCCAAAAATCTTATCAGAACCCACCTAATCTTAACCCTAAACCTAACAATAACCTAACCCTAACACTAAACCTAATACTCACCCTAACCGCAACCCTAACCCTAACACTCACCTAATCCTAACCTTAAATCTAACACTAACCATAAACCCAACACAGACCCTAACCCTAAACCTAACACCCTAATACTAACACTATGACCAACAGTAACCCTAACACTAAAACTAACACTAATTGTAACCCTAACCCTGACCCTAAAACTTACTCTAAACCTAATTCTAATTCTAACCCAATCATTAAACCTAAATCTAATTCTAAAACTACCTCTCACCCTAACCCTAACCAAAATTCTAACCTCAACACTAACCTAAACCTAACCATAACACAAACCTTAAACCTTAACCCTAACCATAAACGAAACTTAACCCTAACCAAAACCTAACACTAACCCAAACCAATACCCTATCCCTAACAGTACGCTAACCCTAAACATATTCCTAACACTAACCTACCCTAACTCTAACCCTAATGGTAAGAAATACCTTAATCTTAACCTAATGATAATACTAACCTTAAAATCCTCCGTAACCCTAACACTAAATCTAACACTATACTTAACCCAAACAGTAACAATAACCCTAACCCTAATCCTAAACCTAACCCAAACACGAATCCTATAGCTAAACATCACACTAACACTAAATCTACCCCTACCCTAAACCTACCCTAACACTAAACGTAAATCTAACTTTAACCTATCACAAACCCTAACTATAACACTTACCATAACACAAATCATAACTATATCACAAATACTAAACCTAACAATAAAATTAACACTAATCCTAACTCTAATTCTAACCAAAAAACTAACCATAACCATAACCATAAATGCAATCCTAAAACTAACTCTAATCTTAACCCTAACCCTAAGAGTAACACGAACCCTAACACTAATCCTAACCCATAAAGTAACCATAAACTATCCTGAACCCTAACCCAGTTAACAGTAACTGTAACCCCAAAATAACTCAAACCCTAAACCTAACCCTCACCCTAAGCCTAACAGTAATCCCAACCCTAACCCTAACACATAAACTCAAACTTATCTGAACGTTAACACTAACCTTACACCTCAACATAACCTAACATTAAACATAAACCTAACCCTAACCCTAACTCTAACCCTAAACCTAATGTAACTCTAAAATTAACCCTAACTCTAACCCTAACCCTAAAATAACCCTAATCCTAACCTTAACAAAACCCTAACACACACCCTAACCTAACCATAACCCTAAGCCTTACTAACATCAACCCTAACCCTAACTCTAACCCTAGCACTAATTCAAACCCAAATCTTAACATTGACCCTTAACCCAATCTTTATTCTATTATAGCTCTAACCCTAACTCTAAACTTATCACTAACATTAACTCTAACTATACCCTAAGCCTAACATTAACCCTAAACCTTACATTAACCCTAATCTTAAAAGTAACCCTAAGCCTCACTCTATACCTAATACTAATCATGAAACTATCACTAATCCTAATGCTAACAAACACCATAAACCTAATACTAACCCTATCACAAAAGATAACCCTAACACTAACAGTAATTCTAACACTAACACTAACGCTAAAAATAACCCTAAGACTAACCCTAACCCTAACTTTAAACCTAACCCTGATCCTAACCGTAACCATAACCCTAAAATTAACCCTTTCCTAAACATAACCATAACCCTAACTGTACCAGTAAATCTAACCCTAACCCTAACCCTCACCCTAACCCTAACCCTAATGTAACCCTAACCCTAACCCTAAACCTAATAGTAAAACAAACCCTAACCCAAACCATAACCGTAAACCTTTAATCCTAAACCTAAACTTTACCTAAACCTAACCCTAACCCTGACCCGAAACCTAAGCCTAACCCACTCCCTAACCCTAATTCTACACCTAATACTAACCCTAATTCAAAAACTAACACTAACCCTAAACCTTAGTATAACCCAAACCCAACACTAACACTAACCCTAATCCTAACCCTAATGTTAACACTAACCTAAACACTAACCCTAACCCTAACATGAACGCTAACTCTAACCCTAACTCTAACCTTAAACTAACACTAAACATAAACCTAACAGTTAACCTAATCCTAAACCTAAACCTAATCCTAACCCTAACCATAACACTAACGTAACACTAACACTAACCCTAACTCTAACCCTCACCCTAAACCAGAACTTAAAACTAAACCTAAACCTATACTTAACACGAACCTTAACTCAATCCTAACCCGAACACACCTAACACTAACCCCAACCCTAACCTAAACCTAACTCTAACTCTAACTCTAACCCTAACCCTAACATTAACACTAACCCTATCCCTAAAACTAAATATAACCCTAATCCTAAACCGAATCCTAACACTAATCATAACCATAAACTTAAACCTAAACCTAACACGAACCCTAATTTTAATCCTAACATGAACCATAAATCTAAACCTAACCCTAATTTAATGAAAAACCCTAACTTTAACACTAAACCTAATCCTAACCCTGACCCTAACCTAAACCTAACACCAAATTTAACTCTAACCCTAATCCTAAACTTTATCATAACGATAACCATAACCCTCACCATAACCCCAACACAAACTCTAAATTTAAAGCTTACACTAAACTAAACACTAAAACTAACACTAACCCTAATGCTAACCATAAAACTAATATTAACTCTAAACTTAACCATAACTCTAAACCAAAATTTTACACTAACCCTAACCCTAAACATACCTGTCACCCTAACACTAAACATAACCCTAAACCTAACAAAAACCATAACACTAACCCTAACCCTAAACCTAACCCTAACAGTAACCCTAACACTAACCGTAACCTTAACTCTAACACTAACCCTAACCCTAACACTAATCCTAAACTAATCCTACCACTAACCCTAACAATAAAAATCATTCTAAGCCTAACTCTAATGCTCAGCTTAATCCTAAGTGTAAGCTATTTGTGAAACTAACCCTAATCCTAACACTAACTGTAAACCTAACTATAACCCTAAACCTAACCTTAACACTAATCCTAACCCTAACCTTAACCTTAAAACTAAAGCTAACACTAACCCTAACATTAAATTTAACATTAAACCTAAACCTAACCCTAACCCTAAGCTAAACCTAATCCTAAACTTAACCCTAACACTAACACTAACCCTAACCTTACTTTTTGTTTTTGTTTTTGTTTTTGTTTTTGTTTGTTTTATTTTATTTTTTTTTTAATTTTTTTTTAAATTTTTTATTGTTGGCTGTTCAAAACATTACATAGTTCTTGATATATCATATTTCACAATTTGATTCAAGTGGGTTATGAGCTCCCATTTTTACCCCATATACAGATTGCAGAATCACATCAGTTACACATCCATTGATTTACATATTGCCATACTAGTGTCTGTTGTATTCGGCTGCCTTTCCTATCCTCTACTATCGCCCCTCCCCTCCCATCCCCTCCCCTCCCCTCCCCTCCCCTCCCCTCCCCTCTTCTCTCTCTGCTCCCTCTACTGACATTCGTTTGTCCCCCTTATATTATTTTTCCCCTTCCCCTCACTTCCTCTTGTATGTACTTTTGTATAACTCTGAGGGTCTCCTTCCATTTCCATGCATTTTCCCTTCTCTCTCCCTTTCCCTCCCACCTCTCATCCCTGTTTAATGTTAATATTCTTCTCATGCTCTTCGACCCTACTCTGTTCTTAGTTACTCTCCTTATATCAAAGAAGACATTTGGTATTTGATTTTTAGGGATTGGCTAGCTTCACTTAGCATAATCTGCTCTAATGCCATCCATTTCCCTGTAAATTCTATGATTTTTTCATTATTTAATACTCCATTGTGTATAAATGCCACATTTTTTTATCCATTCATCCATTGAAGGGCATCTAGGTTGGTTCCACAGTCTAGCTATTGTGAATTGTGCTGCTATGAACATTGATGTAGCAGTGTCCCTGTAGCATGCTCTTTTTAGGTCTTTAGGGAATAGACCGAGAAGGGGAATAGCTGGGTCAAATGGTGGCTCCATTCCCAGCTTTCTAAGAAATCTCCATACTGCTTTCCAACTCTAACTCACCTAACACTAACTCTAAACCTATCCCTAATCCTAACTGTTACCGTAACCTTAAACATAACCCTAACGGAAACCCTAAGACAAATTTTATCCCTAACCCTAAAACAAACCCTAAACCTAACACGAACCCTAACCCTAAACCTACACTAACACTAATTTTAACCATAACACTAACCCTAACCCTAAACCTTACCCTAACCCTTACCCTAAACCTTACCTTAACCCTTACAATAACCCTAAACCTAACACTTACCATAACCCTACCCTAACCCTAAACCTAATCCTAACCATAACACTAACCCTAACCCTAACCCTAACGCTAATCTTAACCCTATCCCTAACCCTAACTCTAATCCTATAACTAACGTATCATTAACACTATCCCTAAATCTATCCCTAAACCTTAACCTAACCCTGACTCTAACACTAATAATAACCCTAACCTTAACCTAACCCTAAAACTAAACTTAACCTTAACACTAAACTTAGCCCTAAACCTAACATTAACCCTAAACGTAACCCTAACACAAACCCTAAAACTAATCCTAATACCAACCTTAACCCTAACAGTAACTTTAACTCGAACACTAATGCTAATCCTAAATGAAAACATAAACCTAATATTAACAATAACCCTAAATCTAACTCTATCCCTAACCTTAACACTTATGCTGACCCTAATCCTAACCATAACCTAAAACTAAACCTAAGCCTCACTATAACCCTAACCCTAACTGTAACACTATACCAAACACTATCCCTACTCTAACAGTAAATCTAAGCCTAACCCTAACCCCAAAACTACTCCTAATTTAAACATAACCCTAAACCTAACCATACCTTTAAACACAACCCTAATTCTAACACTAAACCTAACCCTAAAACAAATCCTAACCGTAACCATAAACCTATCCCTAACCCTAACGCTAAACTTAAACCTAACACTAACCCTAACCTTAACCCTAAATCCAACCCTAAAAGTAACCATAACCCTAACACTAAACTTAAAATGAACCCTAACCCTAAACCTAACACTAACACCAATGCTAACCCTAACCCTAACCGTAACGTTACCCTAACCCTAACCCTAACCATAAACCTAACACAAACCCTATAGCAAAACATAACCCTAACCCTAAACTAACACTAAACCTAATTCTTACCTAACCCTAACCATAAACCTAACAAGAACACTAAGTCTAACACGAACCCTAACCCTAATCTAACACTAACCCTAACACCAACACTAACTTTGTCAATAACCCTAAACGTAACCCTAACCCTAACACTAACAGTAACTCTAACCCTAAACCTAACACTATACCTAACCTACCCATAACCATAAAACTTATCCTAACCCTAAACCTAGCGTGACTCTAATCCTCTTCCTAACAATAACCCTAAGTGTAAAACAAACCCTAACCCTAACCCTAACACTAACCCAAAATCTATGTGTAACACTAACCCAAACACTAACCCTAAACCTAAACCTAACCCTAAACATAACACTAACCCTAACTCTAACCCTGACACTAAACCTATCTTTTAAACCTAATCCTTACAGAAAACCTAAACCTAAACCTTACCTTAACACAAACCATAATTCTTACCCTAACACTAAACTAACACTAACCATAACCCTAACCCTATCTCAAATTCTAAAACTAACCCTAACTGTAACCAAAACCCTAACTTTCACCCTAACGCCAAAACTAACCTTAACCCTAAACCTAACCCTAACATTAACCAAAACACGAATCCTACCATAACACTAATTCTAGCACTAACCCTAAATCTAGATGTAACCCTAAACATAACCCAAACCCTAACACTATCTCTATCTTTAACTCTAACACTAACACTAACAAATACACTAAACATAATCCTAACCTTAACCCTCACACTAACCCTAAACCTAACAAAAACCGTAACCATAACTTTTACCTTAAAACTAACCCTAACCCTAACACTAACACTATTCTACATGTAATCCTAAAACTAAACCTAAGCCTAATCCTAAAACTCATTCTAACTCTAATCCTAAAAGTAACTCTAACCCTAATCCTATCACTAACCCTAAGAGAGACCCTAAACCTAACCTTACCCTAACAAAAAACATATCCCTGAACCTAACACTAATATTAACACTTACTCTAACCCTAAACCTAACTCTAAAACTAACCCTAAACCTAACCCAAACCCTGAATCTAAACCTAACCATAAAACTAACCCTAATCATAACCCTAATCCTAACTCTAAAACTAACCCTAACACTAAACCTAACCCTAACCATAACACTAACCCCAACCCTAACAATAGCACTAACCCTAAACCTATCCCTAACTCTAACACTATCCCTAACGCTAACCCTAACAAACACTTAAGATAACCCAAAACCTAATCCTATCCCTAATACTAACCCTAAAACTCATGCTTACATGAACCCTATAACTAACACTAAAACTAACTCTAACTCTAACAATAAAATCTAATACTAAATCTCACCATAACCATAACCCTAAACCTAAAACTAACCGTAAACATAAACCTAACACTACTTCTAACCCTAACACTAGGCCTAACACTCACAGTAACACTAAACCTATCTGTAACCCTAAAACTATCCCTAACCCTCACCCTAACACTAACATTAACCCTAAACCTAAACCTAAACCTAACACTAACCCTAACACTAACCCTAAATCTAACGCTCACATGAACCATAAAACTAACCCTAATAATAACTCTAATATTAACATTTACACTAACCCTAAACTTAACCCTAACCCTACCAATAACAGTAACCCTAACCTTAACCCTAAAAATAAAACTAACCATAACCCTAACACTTACATGAAACCTAAACCTAAACTTAACACTAAACTTAACCCTAACCCTAACCCTATACTAACAGTAACCCTAAACCTAAACCATCTGCTAACCCTAAACAAACCCTAACTTTAAACTTAACCCTAACCCTAACACTAACCATAACCCTAAACCTGATCTAACACTATCACTAACCCTAACCCTAACCCTAAAGCTACAGTTAGCCCTAACACTAAACCTAATCTTAACCCTAATTGCAAACATAACCCTAAGCCTAATCCTAACTCTAACCCTTACCTAAGCCTAACATTAAACCTAAAGCTAAAAATAAGCCTTAACTTAACCCAAAGCCCAATCCTAATTCTCATCCTAATCATAACCCTAAAACTAACAGTAAACCTAACCCTAACCCTAACATAAACCTAATATTATCCCTAACCTTAACCCTAACATGAAACCTAACCCTAACCCTAACGTAAACCTAACCCTAACCCTATTTCTAACACTAAACCTAACCTTAATATTAACCCTACCCGAAGACTAACCCTAACTATAACGCTAACCCTAAACTAACACTAATACTAAACCTAACCCTAAACTAAACACGAATCCTCTCCATAACCCTAACAGTAACTGTAACCCTAAACATAACCCAAACCTTAAAACTAACCCTAACCCTAATCCTAAACATAAACATAAACCTAACACAAAACCTAACAGTAATTCCAACACTAACCCTAAACCTATCTCTAAACCTTACACAAACACTAATCCTAAACTTAATCTGACACTAACTATAACACTAACTCTAAGCCTAACAATAAACCTAAGTGTAACCCTTACACAAAGCCTAATCCTAAACCTAACACGATCCCTAACACTAACACTAACACTAACTCTAACCCTAACACTAACCCTAAACCTAACCCTAATCTAATACTAACGCTATACTAAACCTAACCCTAACACTAAACCTAACCATAACACTAACCCGAAGACTAACAATAACCCTAACTCTAATCCTGACATAACCTTAATCTAATCCTTACTTTACCCTAACGTAACCCTAACCCTAAACCTTACCTAACCCTAATCCTAACACTAACCCTAGCAGTAACTTAAACCTAACACTAACCCTAAACTTAACCAAACTTAAGATAACCCAAAACCTAATCCTATCCCTAATACTAACCCTAACCCTCATGCTTACACGAACCTTATACCTAACCCTAACCCTAACGATAAAAATAACCCTAACCATAAACCTATCACTGACCCTAAGTTTAAAACTAACCCTAACCCTAACAATAACAATAACCCTAACCTTAAACCTATCACTGACCTTAAGTTTAAAACTAACCATAAATTTAACACTAACCATAACACTATCCCTAACACTAACACAAACTCTAAACATCATCCTAACCCTAACACTAACCTAACCCTAAAATTAACCCTAACACTAACCCTAACCCTAATTGTAACCCTAATACTAACCGTAACACTAACCCTAATGCTAACCCTAACATAACACTAACCCTAAATTTAACCCTATTTGAAACAATAACCCTATACATATCCCTAAACCTAACACTATTCCTAATCCTAACCCTAAACATAAACCTAAAAGTGACACTAAGCCTAACTCTAAATTTAACCCTATCCCTATCCTTAACACTAATTTTAACCCTAACACTAACCCTAACCCTATTTCTATTCCTAAGCTGACATCTAACCCTAAACCTAACACTAAACCTAAAACTAACACTAACCCTTACCCTAAACCTAACCCTAACACTAACCTCAACCCTAACCTTAACTCTAACAATAACCCTAAACTAACACTGACGCTAACCCTAATAATAACCGTAAGGCTAACCCTAAACCTAACCCAAACACAAAACCTAAACCTAACCCAAACCCTAACAAAAACACTAACCCTTACATTTAAACAAAACCGAACCCTAAACTGAAATATAACAATAACCTAATCTTAACCCTAAATGTAACACTAAAGTTAACCTTAAACCTAAGACTATCTCTAAACCTATCCCTAACCCTAACACTATTCCTAACACTAACACTATAACTTACACTAACAGTAAGCCTATCCCTAAACCTAATCCTAACCCTATCACTAACCCTAACCCTAATCTTAAACGAATCCTAATACTAACACTAACACTAATGATAACCCTAACAGTAACCCTAATGCTAACAGTAAACCTAAACCTAAATATAAACCTAACACTAACCCAAACCCTAACCCTAAACTTAACGATAACCCTAACCATAACCCTAATGCTAACAGTAACCCTAAACCTAAACATAAACCTAATGCTAAACCAAACCCTAACCCTAACACTAACACTAACCCTAATTCTAAATATCAACCTAAATATTACCCTAACCCTAACCCTAAGTAAACCTAACCCTAACACGAACCCTAACCCCACACCTAACCCTAACCCTAACACTAACCCTAACCTATACCTCACCCTAACTTAACTGTAACACTATACCTAACCATAATCCTAATCCTAATAATAACACTAACCTTAAACGTAACCCGAAACTTAACCCTAAACCTTACCCTAAGCCTAACACTCACCAAAACCCTAACCCTAACAGTAACATTAACTTTAATCATAATCCTTACCCTAAACATAAACCTTACCTTAACTCTAACCCTAACACTAACACTAACCCTAACCGTAACCCTAACATTAACCCTAACACTAACCCTAAACTTAACCTAACCCTAACCATAACACAAGCCCTAACCCAAACCATAACCGTAACCCTAAACTTACCCTAATCCTAACACTATCCTAACACAAACCCTAATCCTAATCCTAACCCTAAATCTAACATTTACATAACCCTAAACCTAACAAAAACACTAACTCTAACCCCAAAACTAACTGTAGCCCTAAACTTAATCCTAAACCTTACATTAACCCTAACTGTAACACAAACTAAACCTAAGCCTAAGAGTAACCCAGTTACCTTAAACTTAACCCTAACCCTAAACCTAAAACTAACCCTAACACTAAACCTAACCCTAACCCTATTCCAAAACCTAACACTAACCATAATCATAACCCTAAACCTAATCCTAACCATAACACTAACTATAACACTAACCCTAACCCTTATCTAACCCTAAAATTAACCATAACCCTAACAATAACATCAACTCTATCCCTAAACCGAACTCTAAACGGAACCCTAAACCTAACCCTAAAATTAACCCAAACACTAACCCTATCCCTAACCCTAACCCTTACATTAAAACTAAACAAAACTCTCAACCTGACATTAACTCTAATCCTAACATAACTCTAACACTAAACCTAATTATAATGCTAAACCAAACACTAATGCTAACCCTAACCGTAACCATAACATTAATCCTAAACCTAAAACTCACACTAACCCTAATCCTAACTCTAACATGTACCCTAAGCAAAACCCTAACACTAACCTAAATTTAACCCTAACCATACCCTTGACACAAACCCTGAACCCAAACCTAACCCCAACTCTAACACTAATCCTAACACTTACCCTAACCCTAACTTAACGCTAATCCTAATAGTAACCCTAAAACTAACTCTAATAATACCCATAAACCTAAACCTAAACTTACCCTAATGCTGAACCTAACCCTAACACTAACACTAATTCTCACTCTAACACTGTCGCTAACACTAACACAAATCCTAATCCTAACTGCAACCCTAACCCTAATCCTAATCCTAACAGCAACCATAAAATAAACCGTAAACTCAACCATTATCCTAACCCTAACCTAACCCTAAGCCTAAACCTAAATTTACATTAACCCTAAGCCAAACACTGACCCTAATCCTAAAATTAACCCAAATTCTAACACTAACTTTAACAGTAACCCAATCACTAACCCTAACCCTAACGTTTATACAAACTCTAACCTGAACACTAAAACTAATCCAAACCCTAACCTTAACCCTAAAATTAACCCTAACCCTAACCCTAACCCTATCACTAACACTAACCCTAACTGTAACCCTAACACTAAGTCTAAACCTAACCCTAAACATAAACCTAACACTAACCCTAACCCTACCCTAATATGAACCGAAACCTAACCCTAGACCTAACCTAACCCTAACCCTAACACAAACCCTAAACCTAACACTATTCCTAACCCTAATCTTAACCTAACCTTAACCTGAACCATAACCTAAACCTAAAAGTAACAATAACACTAACCCTAACCCTTACCCTAACACTAACACTAATCCTAAATCTAACCCTATAGCAAACACTAATCCTAAACATAACCCTAACTCTTACCTTAACTCTAACCCTAACCCTTACCGTTACACTACCACTAACCCAAAACCTAACACAAACCTTTACCCTAACCGTAACTGTAACCCAAATTCTAACTTAAACCCTTCCCTAATCCTAACCGTAACCCTAATACAAACCCTAACCAAAACCATAATCCTAACCGTAACCTAACCCTAATCACAATTCTTACCTAATCCTAACCCTAATTTTAACACTCACCCAAACACTAAACCTAAAACCTAACCATAATGGTAACCCTAACCATAATATTAAACCTATCATTAACCCTAAACATAAACCTAATACTAACCCTAATTTTAACACTAACCTCAAAACAAAAACTAACACTAACTCTAACCCTAACCCTAACACTAATACTAACCCAACCCTTAACCCTAACACTAAACCTAACCAAAACCCTAACTCTAACCATCATCCAACTGTAAACCTAAAACTAACCCTAACACAAATCCTAACCTTAAACCTAACCCTAACACAAACCCTAAACCTAACACTAACCCTAACACTATCCCTAAACCTAAACCTAACCCAAACCCTAACACTAATCCTAACCCTAACCATAATCCTTACTCTAACACTGAACCTAACCCTAACCCTAAAACTAACACTAACCCTAATCGTAACTCTAACAGTAACTCTAACTCCAAACCTATACCTAATCCTAAACCTAACACTAACTTAACCCTAACCCTAACTATAACCATAACCATAATCATAATCCTAACCAAAACACTAACAATAACCCTAATCTTAACCCTAAACCTAACACTCACCCTAACCATAAGCCTTAACATAACTTTAATCCTAACCATAACCCTAACCCTAAACCTTACTATACACCTCACCCTAAATCTAAACCTATATCTAAAACTATGTCTAACACTAATCCTTTCACAAACCCTAAACCTAACTCTAACCCTAAGGAAACACTAATCCTAATTCTCACCCTAACCCTAACCAAAAACTTACACCTAACCCTAACACTAAACCTAGCCCTAAACCAAAAATGAAACCTAACACTAACCCTAACAGTAATACTAATACAAACTAACAATATAACCCAAAACCTAACACAAACTCTAACCCTAACTCTAACCTTAACACAAATCATAACCCAAACCAGTACCCTAACACAACCTACCCTTAACCCTAACTCTTACCTAACCCTAACCCTAACCCTTACCCTAACACTAATTCTAAACATAACCCTAAACCTAACACTGATCTTAATCTTAAAGATAACCCAGACATAACACTAACCCTAACCTTAACCATGACCCTAACAATAACCCTAAATCTATCCCTAACCCTAAACCTAACACTAACACAAACCCTAACTCTAACACTAACACTAACCCTAACACTAACCGTAACATGAATCCTAATCCTAACACTAACCCTAATTCTAAACCTAAACCTAATTCTCAGCCTAACACTAACCCTAACCCTAGCAGTAACAATAACACTAACCTTAACCCTAACCCTAAATCTAACACAAACCCTAACCCTATATCAAACCCTAACCCTAACAGAAACCCTTACCCAAAAACCTACAACGAACGCTAAAACTTACACGAACCTTAACCCTATAACTAATGCTAAACCTTACCCTAACCCTAAATCAAACACTAAAACTAACCCTAACCCTAACCTTAACCCTAGTCTTAACCCAATCACAAACACTAATTCTAACCCTACTCCTAACCCTCACCCTAACCCTAACCCTTACCCTAACTTTAATCCTAAATCTAACCCTAAACTTTAGCTTCAACCTATTCTTAACCCTAACACTATCCCCCACAAATAACCTTAAACTAACTCTAAACCAAATCAAACTGTAATCCTATATCTAACCCTAACCCAAATACAAACTGTAACCCTCAACCTAACACAATCCATAACACTAACCCTAACACTAACCCTATCACTAACACTAGAACTAACCCTAATCCTAAGTCTTAAACTCACCCTTACCCTAACTCGATCCCTATCCCAGAATCCCACCCTAATTCTAAAACTAACCCTAAACCTTACCCTAAATAGTATGCTAACAATAACACTAACCCTTACCTAATACTAACACTAACCCTAATCGTAACACTAACATTAACCCTAACCATAATTCTAACCCTAAACCTAACACTAACCCTAACATTAACACTAACCCTAAACCTAATCCTAACCCTAATCGTAACATTAACAGTAACTCTACCATTAAACCTAACACTAACAATAACACTAACCCTAAGTCTAACCCTAATCCAAATGTAACCCTAAACCTAACACTAAACCAAACCCTAACCTTAAATATCAACCTAACACAAACCCTAACCCTAACCCTAACACTGACCCTAACACTAACCATGATCCTAACCCTAATCCAAAATCTTAAACTAACCTTAACCCTAATCCAATCCCAAAGCCTGATCCTCATCCTAATTCTAAAACTAACCGTGAACCTAACCCTCACCAGTACCCTATAAATAACTCTAACCCTTATGTAATACTGAACCTTAACTTAATTCTAACCCTATCACTAAACCTAACTGTAACCCTAACCCTCAAGCAAACACTAAACCTAACTTTAATACTAACCCTAACCCTATCCATAACCCTAACACTAACACTAACCCTAATCCAAACAATAACCCTAACCCTAACTCTAACCCTAACCCTATCCTTAATCTTAACACTAACCCCTAACCTTAAACCTAACCCTAACTCAAATCATAACCAATCATTACCTTATACCTAACCCTAACACAAATCCTATCCCTAACCCTAACCCTAACACATAACTAAACCCGAACCTTAACCCAATCACTAACACTAAACCTAACCCTTACATTAATACTAAACCTAACCCTAACCCTATACCTAAACCTAACACTAACCCTAAAATTAACCCTAACACCAAACCTAACCTTATCCCTAAATCTAACCCTAATTCTAATTCTAATCCTATCCCTTACACTAACCTTATCCCTAACACTAACCCTAACACTAATTTTAACCATAAATCTAACCCTAACCCTAACACGTACCCTAACACCAACCCTAACCATAAAATTTACATTAACCCTAACCCTAACCTAACCCTAACCTAACACTTAACCCTAACACAATCCCTAAGCCTAAGCCTAAACATAACAAAAACACTAACCCTAACATCATCACTGACCCGAAAACTCACCCTAACCCTATACTTAACTCTAAAACTCACCCTAAACCTAACCCTAAACCAAACCCTGATATTTATCTTAACCCTAATTCAAACCCTAAACCTAACACCTTAACCCTAACCATAAACCGAACCCTCACTCTAACACTAACCCTAACCCCAACACTAACCCTAAAACTATCCCTAACCCTATCGCTAACCCTAACACTAACAATAACAGTAATTCTAACCATAACCCTAACATTAACACTAACCCTAAACCTAAACCTAACCCTAAACCTAACCCTCATCCTATGTCTAACCCTAAACCTAACACTAATCATAATCCTAACAAAAACTCTAACTCTAAACCTAACCCTAAACCTAACCCTCATCCTATGTCTAACCCTAAACCTAACACTAATCGTAATCCTAACAAAAACTCTAACACTAAACCTAACACTAACCCCTTCCCAAAACCTAAGCTTAATGCTAATCCTAACCATAACCCTATCCCTAACCCTAAGACTAATAATAATGATAACCCTAACATTAATAATAATGATAACCCTAACCACAACCCTTACACTAACCCTTACCCTATCTCTAACCCTAAACCTAACCCTAAAATAACCCTAAACCTAACTGTAACTCAAACCTTCACCCTAAACCTAACTCTAAATCTAACCCAAACACTAACCCTAACCCTAAAACTAACCTTAACCCTAATTCTAACCTAAACTTAACCCTAACCCTAGCTCTAATTCTAGACCTAATTTAGACCTAGCCCTAAACCTAATCATATCCCTAGCCCTAATATTAACTCTACCTCTTGCTGTAGCCCTATCCCTACTTCTAACTCTATCCCTTACCATAACCCAAAGCCTAGCCCTAAACCTAGCCCAAAATTTAGCCCTAAGCCTAAACATAGATCTACCCCCAACTCTAAATCTAACCCTAAACTTAAACCTATACCTAACTCAAACACTAGCTCTAACCCTAATGCTAATAGAAAAATAGCCTTAACCCTAGCCTTAGCATTCAATCAAAGCTCTAATTCAAACCCTTATCCTAAACCAAAACCTAACACAATGATAGCACTTATTCTAACCATAATTGGAAATTTAAATCTAACCATGCAACTAATAATGACCCAGACTCTGATCTTAAAACTAACACTAGCACTAAACATCACCCTGACCCTAAACCTAACCTGAACACTAAAACTAGCCTTAACTCTAATCCTAAAATTAGCCCTAATCATAATGCCAGGTCTTACATTAGTAATAGCCCTAACCCTAAAACAAAATCTAGCCTTTATCTGAACCCTAACCTAGCTTTAATCCTAACCCTAACCATAGCCCTAACCTTAACACAAGCTCTAACCCTATACCTTACCCTAAGCCAAACCCTCACCCTAATGCTACCCTAGTCCTAACCCTAATCCTTAGCCTATCCAAAAACCCTAACTCTACTACTAGTCCTAACCCTAGGCCTCATTCTATCTCTAAACCTAAACCAAACCCTAAGCCTATGCCTGACCCTTAATCTGACCCTAACACTAACCCTAGGTCTAAGCCTGACCCTACCACTAAATCAAACACTAATATTAGCTCTATTGGTAAACCTATACATAAACCTACTTGTAACATTAGCACAATACCTAAACTTAATCCTAAATATAGCCATAACTCTAGCCCTTGCCCTAAACAAAAACCTAGCCCTAGCACTAACAATAACCATTAGCCTCACACAAAGACTAACAATACCCCTAAAACTAACCTTAGTAAAATTGTGGCCTTAATCCTAATTCCAATGCTAACCCATACACTGATCCTTAACATAACACAAACCCTAGCTCTAAACATTATCCTAACCCAAAACCTATCCCTAACACTAGACCTATCCATGACCCTAACCTTAAAACTACCCATGACTATAATTATATTTCTTACATTACCCATAGTCCTAACACTATCCTTCAACATCCCCCATAACCTAAATGTAAATGTAGCACTAAAACTAGCTGTAAGCCTAACCATAACCATAACCCTAGCCCTAGCGCTAACCCTCATGCTTGACCTAACCCTAACCCTAGCTCAAACTCTCTTACCCTAAACATAACCCTAACCCTAACCCTTGCCCTAATCCTAACTGTAACCATAGCACAAATCCTACCTCAAATTTTATCCATTACCTTAAATATAACCTAACACTAATGCTAACCCTTGCCCTAACTCTAACCCTAATTCTAACCATAGCACTGATGCTAACCCTAAACTTCAACTTTGACCTAACCATAAACACTTAACCTAAACCTAACCCTAACATTAACCCTAGGCTTAAAACTAACCCAAGTCCCAATCCTAACCTTAACCAAATCCCTAACACTAGCACTAACTCTATTACCCTACACATAAGCCTATCCCAAATATCAACCCTAGGCCTAAATCTAATACTATCCCTAAAACTAAACGTATACATTACTCTATACCTAATTTGAAACCTAAACCTTACAATATTCATTGTTCTAACCCTAAACCTAATGCTAATTTGAGCCCTAAACCTAACCCTTCACCTAAAGCAAACTCTAAACTAGACTCTGACTCTAATAATACACCAAGTTCTAAAACTGACCCTTACCCTAGGAAAAAACCTTACACTAGACCTAGCCATAAATGTAACCCTAACCATAACCCTAGACATAACATTAGTCCTAGCCCTAATTCTAGTCCTTACCCTAACACAAAACCTAGCCCTCCTCATCACCCTAAACCTATCCTTAATCCTAATGCAAACCCTCACCCTGGCTCTATCCCTAATTTTAACCCTCGACCTTGCCCTGAACCTAGTGATAACCCCAGCACATCCCCTAAAACTAAACCTAATCCTAACATTTACACAAACCCTAACCCTAGCCTTAACCTTAAACCTAACACTAACACTAACCCTAGAGCTAATCCTAGCCCTAATTTAGCCCTAGTCCTAAGACTAATTCATTTTCACCCTAGCCCTATTTCTATTTCTAACCCTATCCATTACCTTAGCCCTAACCTTAGCCCTAATCCTACCCATAGCCCTAACCCTATATCTAACCATAACTCTAAATCTAACCCTAAACTTAAGACTAAACCTCACCCTACTACTATCCCTAACACAATTACTAATCCTAAAACTAGCCCTAACCCTAGCCCTAGCCCCCTAAAAAAAAAAAAAAGAAAAGAAAAAACTGAACCATTGCTCTAACCCTAAACCTTAACCTAAACCAAACCTTAGCCCTAGACCCCCCCCCAAAAAAAAAAAAACTGAACCATTGCTCTAACCCTAAACCTTAACCTAAACCAAACCTTAACCCTAAAACTAGCCATAACCCTATCTCTAATTAAAGTTCTAGGCCTAAAACTAACCCTGACCCTGACTTATATCCAAACAATAACCCTAGCTCTAAATATCACCCTAAACATAAAGCTAATGCTAACACTAGACCTAGACCAAATCCTAACCCAAAAACTTGCCACAGTCTGGTTGGGCACAAATGCCGCAGTCTGGCTGGGCACACAATCACGAGCCACCACACAGCTTGTAGATTCAAACAGCAACTCTTTATTCCCGAACTCACACCAGCCGTCTACAATCACGTTCTGGGGAAATCCACGTTCTCTTCCCAAATCCACCTTCTCTCCCAAATTCACCTCCACTGGGCTTCTATCTCCAAAATATACTGTCTGAATCCCGTGAGAACTCAAGGGGAACTCAGGCAGCAGGATACGCCCTATTCCCAGCAGGAATAATCTTAAACCTTAAACCTGGAACCTAAACTGGGAACGCCCTAAACAAGATTATCTTAAAACCGGGAACACCCTAATCTGCCTTGGTCCTTGAGCAAGGTCACTTACATTCAATGTCACTGCAACATGTCAGCAACATGGGGTACGCTGGCAAGGAAATTGTCATACCTACTTGGCTAATGGCTCCCAGCATCTCCCCCCTTCTGATTAATTAAACAACAAGCAATGTGGCTTAAGGACCGTGCCTGGTAGGTTGTCCAATTCAACATATGGTTCTTACCCGTCATGGGAAAAACTGACCTTTAGGCGTCAGCCTCCTGTCTTAGGTTGATACCACTGCAATTGAATCATACCCGTCACTGACTACCGGTCCAGCATACAGCCATACTTGTGGATAGGTCTATGCACCAGTGGGGGGGTGAGGTTCTTTGCCTCACCTCTGTTGGCCCCCAAATTTGGCCTTGGTGCCAGTGGGGGAGTGAGGTTAATGTGGCTTATGGACCATGCCTGGTAGGTTGTCCAATTCAACATATGGTTCTTACCCGTCATCGGAAAACTGACCTTTAGGCGTCAGCCTCCTGTCTTAGGTTGATACCACTGCAATTGGATCATACCCGTCACTGACTACCGGTCCAGCATAAGCCATTGGCCCCCAAATTTTAGACCATCACTAGCAGAAGGGAGGAGGATACAGAAATGCCAGGACACCAAGCCAATTGACGGCTCCTTGGGAAAAATTGCATCACTGGTGACACCATCAGCAAAGATATGTCAGCACTACCACAATTAACATGGGATGCGCTGGCAAGGAAATAAAAATTGCATCACTAGTGACACCATCAGCAAAGATATGCCACCATTACCACAATTCGCTGCACCAAACGATAGTTACATAGTCCAGGCAAGTTCTGCAAGCAGTTCAAAGCAGAGGAATCTATCAATATGTCCATTTCCTCCCAAAATCCGTTTCCTCCCAAAGTAAGTTGACTCTTTGAGCATTACTTGTTGAGTTCTTCACTGGCACTGGGATGGAGATAGGAATTCTGGCAATGATGCTAAAGAGACATTATCCTGAAAAGAATTATTAAATATAATGAAAAGGAAAGGTGAAAGTAAACAAACAGATCTGTTAACCTACTTTAAAAACAATCCTTAACAGCTTTTTACCTAATTTAAATTAGTAAACAAACAGATCTGTTAACCACCTTTAAAAACAATCCTTAACAGCTGTTTACATAATTTAAATTAAACCATTTAAATCACGTGAATAAAAAAAATAATAATAATTCGGATCCATTTTTTCATGAGCGCTCCTCATATAAGAAATATGGACATACGCACATACAGACATACAACACAAAACACAAGAGTGTACACAAATGTACAATACATAAGAAAATAGTAAAGGCCTTGTAGCTTTACCTGGGTGAAATCTCCATTGCAATGTTTAAAAACTCCACAGTCAAAAAATAAAACTGATCAGAAAAACATTAACCTAGGTTTGTATGAGCTCAAAAAATAAAAATAGAACCTTATGATGTGGAAAAATGCAATAATAAAATAGCTATTGAAAAAAGCATCCTGGTTAATCACTGTCGCAGATGTAAGAATGGCCAAGCTGGAGTTCTGGATATCAGCTGTTATGGATTTGAGTCAAATCATCTTCTTTTCGATCTGTAGAAACTGTTTTAGTTAATCTCTCTGGAATCCAAATGGGCTGCTGTTCTCCCTGTGGAAAAACACAAACAGACCCCCGACTCCAGACAATCACTGGGTCAGGACCTTTCCATTGTCCTGTTAGAATATCTTTCCAAAGTACTTTAGGCCTATGTACATTTTTTGGATACATATGCCTTTCCGCAGCACTAAGTCCTGATGAATCCAAATTTTAAAAGTTTAGAGTAAAAAGCGTTATTTTAAGTTTATCTTTGGGGGATATATACCCCCTTCCAATTCCCTCTTTTTGCTTTAATAAGTATGTTTTAATAGTTTGATGAGCTCTTTCAACTATGCCTTGTCCCTGTGGATTGTATGGGATTCCTGTTATATGAGTAATACCAAATGATGAGCAAAATTGTTTAAAAGAGGTAGAGGTATAGCCAGGACCATTATCGGTTTTTAACTGTTTAAGAACGCCCACAGTGGCAAAATTTTGTAAGCAATGAGCTATAACATCTTTAGTTTTTTCTCCGGCATGAAGGGAGCCCATCAAAAATCCAGAAGAAGTATCGACTGTAACATGTAAATATTTTAATTTTCCAAATTCTGGCAAGTGTGTGACGTCCATCTGCCAAATATGGTTAGGTATCAGTCCTCTAGGATTGACTCCAAGATTAACTTGTGGTAAAAATGTCACACAATTTTGACATTGTTTTATTATATGTCTGGCTTGTTCCTTAGTTATTTTAAAACACTTTTGTAAAGTATTAGCATTAACATGAAACCTTTTATGAAAATTTGTAGCTTCTTCAAATGTAGAGAAAATATGTATGTCATGTGTAGTTTTATCTGCTAAATCATTGCCTAAACTAAGGGCTCCAGGCAATCCTGTATGTGCCCTAATATGTCCTATAAAGAATGGATCTTTTCTGTCCCAGATTAGACTTTGTATAGTGGAAAACAAAGAGAAAACAGTAGAAGAAGGGGAAATCCTACCAGCATCTTCAAGAGATACTATAGCATTAACTACATACTGACTATCAGAAAATAAATTAAATACAGAATCTTTAAACATCACAAAAGCTTGTAAAACTGCATTAAGCTCTACCTTTTGAGCGGATTGTTTGGGTACTAAAAATGTAAAAGTTTGATCAGGGGTAACCACTGCTGCTGTACCATTATTTGACCCATCAGTGAATATATTTGGAGCATTCATGATAGGTGTTTTTCTTGTCATTTTAGGAAAAACTACAGGATGCTTAGACCAAAAAGACAACAAAGGATTAGATGGTAAATGATTATCAAATGAAACATTAGATTTACACATGATTATTGCCCAAGTATTTAACTCATTAGCTAACTCATCAATTTGATCCATAGTATATGGAGTAATAATTTTATTGGGAGAAATTCCAAACACTCCCTTCGCTGCTTTTATTCCTTTGAGTATTAATTGTCCTACAGCCTCAGGATACCTAGTAAGAATAGTGTTAGGAGAATAAGATAAATGTATCCACAATAATGGACCTTCTTGCCAAAATACTCCTGTAGGAATATTTTTTGTTGGTAGTACAATAAATAATAAAGGCAAACTTATATCAATTCTATCCAAATGTATGTTTTCCATATATGTTTCAATAATTTTTAATGCCTTTCTTGCTTTAGGAGTTAACATGCGGGGTGAATTTGGATCTGATGGACCTTTTAGAATATCAAATAAAGGTCCCAATTCTCCTGTTGGTATACCTAGATAAGGCCTTATCCAATTTATGTCTCCCAATAACTTTTGAAAGTCGTTAAGTGATTTGAGTTGATCTACTCGTATTTGAATTTTTGGTGGACGGACCATGGTTGAGGATAATAGAACTCCTAAATAATTAATTGGAAAATTTAATTGTACTTTATCTATTGCTATCTCTAGATTATAATTTTTTAATAAGTTTGTAAGTGTGGCATAACATTCCAGCAATATGTTTTTATCTTTATGTGCCAATAATACATCATCCATATAGTGAAATATTTGTAGTTCAGGATTTTGATTTCTAAGTGGCTGGATTGCTTTGTTAATATATATTTGACACATAGTTGGACTGTTAGCCATCCCTTGAGGGAGTACTTTCCATTCATATCTCTGATCAGGACCTTCATGATTTAATGCAGGGATAGTAAATGCAAAACGTGGACTATCCTCGGGATGAATTGGAATTGAAAAAAAAACAATCTTTAATATCTATAGCTAAAACATGCCAGGTTTTTGGCAAAGCAGACAATTGAGGAATCCCTGATTGAGCAGGTCCCATAACAACCATCTCATTATTAATGGCTCTTAAATCTTGCAATAATCTCCATTTACCAGATTTCTTTTTGATGACAAAAATGGGAGTATTATGGGGAGATATTGAAGGTTGTATATGTCCTTCTGCTAATTGTTGTTTGACCAGATCATGGGCTACTTGTATCTTTTCTTTAGTCAGGGGCCACTGAGGAACCCACACTGGTCTTTCTGATTTCCAAGTAATTTTGATTGTCTCAGTGGCCCTTTCTGAAAATCCAACCCATGTCTGTCTGTTCCTTGATCTATTTGTACTGGTGCTGCTATACCTTGCCCTTGTTTTCCTAATCTTTTTTCTTTCCTAAAGCCTTGTCTAGCCCTAGTAGTGGGCGCATTAGGATTGATATTATTTGTTAACGTCAAACCTAATTGATCTAGGACATCTCGTCCCCATAAATTTATAGGAAGATGATCCAATACATATGGCTGTATAGTTCCTTCACATCCTTCAGGATCCTTCCAATCTAATATCATAGAACTTCTATGGGGATTAGTCGCCACTCCTAGGCCTCGAAGCGTTTGAGTGGCTTGTTGTAATGGCCAATGTTTTGGCCATTCTTGACGAGATATGATGCTAAGGTCAGCTCCTGTGTCCAGTAGCCCATTAAACTCATGACCTTGAATATTTAGTTTTAGCATTGGGCGAGAATCTAAATTTAAAGACAACATAGCCCAATCTACACCTGTGGAGCCTAATCCCCTGGAACCTCTTTCTACACTATGACTAGGAAATTTATTATGTAGGCTGGATATTATTAACAACTGTGCTATTCTATCTCCAGGTGAAATTACTGATATACCTCTTGGAGAACTAGCTATAATTTTTATTTCACCTACATAATCGGGATCAATTACCCCAGGACTTATCATAAGTCCTTTTAATGTAGATGAACTACGTCCCAGTAATAAGCCTACTGTTCCTTGGGGAAGAGGTCCTTTTACTCCTGTGGGAATGATTTGAACTCCCATCTCTGGAGTTAATACTGCTCTGGCAGAGGCACAGATGTCCAACCCTGCGCTCCCTCGGGTTTGTCTGATGATGGATTTAATGGACAATGTGTCCTGGGCACTACCCTGATGGTGTTGCTGGGATCCTCCACTGCCCCGTATATATGTGGTTGTGGGCCCCGGAGCATTGGGCCCCCCTGTCTGATTTTTGGCAATGGAGCCTGATGGCTTTCTCCACGATATCGTGGATAAATACCTGGTCTTTGTCCGTTTTTTGATAAAGGAGTACCCTCAATGGTGGTTTGAGAACGGCATTCATTAGCCCAATGTCTCCCTCTACGGCATCGTGGGCAAATACCCGGTATTTTATTCCTTTGATACCTACTTTTGTTAAACCCTCCTCCTTTGGGGCAATTCCTTTTAAAATGTCCTGTTTGTTCACAATCATAGCATGTTTTTGGCCTGGCATCTAAAGCCTGTTGTACTGCAGCTGCCAAGGATTGCCCTTGTTCATTAATATCTCTACATAATTTAATATATGTGTTTAAATCTTCATGTCTCCATGGTCTAATAACCTCTCTGCAGCAACGATTTGCTTGGTCATAAGCCAGTTGTTTTATTAATGGCATTGCTTGTTCTGTATCCCCAAAAATTTTGGCAGCCGTTTGAATTAGCCTATCTACAAAGTCAGCGTAAGGTTCATTAGCTCTCTGTATTACCTTAGATAGCTGACCTTGTAAATCTCCATGTCCTTGTAAAGTCTTCCATGCCCTAACTGCGTCTGCAGCAATTTGTGCATATATAGCAGGATCATATTCAATTTGTTGCCGTTGACCCTCATAAGGTCCTTTTCCTAACAACATATGTAGATTTCTTTGAGGGTAACCGGCTGCTGCATTTCGCCTAGCTGTCTCCGTGCAAAATTCCTCATTGGCAACCTTCCATAACAAATATTGTCCTCCATTTAGTACAGATTTACACATGCTAGCCCAATCTGCTCGCGTCATGTCCAAGTTAGTAATGGACTCAACCATGCTTACCGTGAAGGGAGCTTGGGGACCATAGGTTGTTACAGCCTCCTTTAACTGCTTCACTGTTTTAAAATCTAAAGCACGGTGAATTCGCTGCCCTCCTGCCTGTTCAAGTACAGGGTATGCTAATCTTTGAGGTCCTGTCTCAGGATCCCATTTATCAACTACGGGGTTTGAGGGCCACTCAGCTGTCTCCATCGGTGGGGCTGTTGGTTGAATTATGCCCTCTTGTGATAAAATGGAGTTAGTAACAGCCTCCTGTTGTGGCCTTTTTCCTAACAACCCCTTTTCCTTTAAATTTTCTTCCTCTATCTGACTAGCTCGAGAGACCTTCTCTTTTGTTTGATCTAAAATGTCTTTCTCCATGGTCTGAACCTCTAACAATTTACTTAACATCTTTTCGGTTTGTTTTTTACTAATTTCTAATCTACTATAAAGATAACGCAACCCAATAAGATAGCACAAAACAAAGCCGAAACTGAATGAAACAAAAACGGAATAAAAAATCGTTGTATCAATTTTCTCTTCCTCAGGGCCGACAAACTTCAAACCTTTAGTCAACCATTTTTTCCAGTTTGCCTGAGAAATTTCTAGGGATAGGCAGCTTGAAACAAAAACAAGATAAATCAAAACAATAACACATTGTTTTTTGAGTT
Source organism: Marmota monax (assembly GCF_021218885.2). Classification (NCBI taxonomy): domain Eukaryota; kingdom Metazoa; phylum Chordata; class Mammalia; order Rodentia; family Sciuridae; genus Marmota; species Marmota monax. The sequence goes on along the minus strand of NW_026694663.1, from coordinate 86,118 downwards.
GGTCACCCATTCTTTCGCTCTTCCTCAGGGGCGAGCAATTTCACTTACCTCTAAGCTTCAGAAGTTCCCCGTACGAGCCGCCAAATGCCGCAGTCTGGCTGGGCACAAATGCCGCAGTCTGGCTGGGCACACAATCACGAGCCACCACACAGCTTGTAGATTCAAACAGCAACTCTTTATTCCCGAACTCACACCAGCCGTCTACAATCACGTTCTGGGGAAATCCACGTTCTCTTCCCAAATCCACCTTCTCTCCCAAATTCACCTCCACTGGGCTTCTATCTCCAAAATATACTGTCTGAATCCCGTGAGAACTCAAGGGGAACTCAGGCAGCAGGATACGCCCTATTCCCAGCAGGAATAATCTTAAACCTTAAACCTGGAACCTAAACTGGGAACGCCCTAAACAAGATTATCTTAAAACCGGGAACACCCTAATCTGCCTTGGTCCTTGAGCAAGGTCACTTACATTCAATGTCACTGCAACATGCCAGCAACATGGGGTACGCTGGCAAGGAAATTGTCATACCTACTTGGCTAATGGCTCCCAGCAAAAACTCATCCTAATCATAACCCTAGTTCTTACAATGGCCATAGGCCTAAATCTAGCCCTAACCCTAACACAAAAATAGCCCTAATCTGAGCCCTAACACTAGATTTAACCCTAACCCTAGTCCTAAACATAACCCTAACACTAGCCCTAACCCTATCCCTTACCCTAAGCCAAATCCTATCCATCATGCTAAACCAAGTCCTAATCTTCATCCTTAGCCTAATCCAAATTCTAACCCTATTACTATTCCTAACCGTAGCACTCATTCTAGTTTAACTGTAACCCAAAAACTAACCCTAACCTTCACTCTTATTCTGACACTAACATTAATTATAAGTCTAAACCTGACCCTAACTGTAAACTGAACCATGAAACGAGCCCTATACTAACCTTATTCCTAAACCTAACCCCAATACAAGCCCTAGACCTAAACCAAATCCTAAATCTAGTGATAACTCTAGCCCTAGACCTAAACAAAAACTTAATCCAGCCCTAACAATAACCCTTAACCTAAACCAAGTATTAACCCTACCCCTAAACCTAACCTTGTCCTAATTCTGACTTTCACCCTAACCCTAATTCTAACCTGAACACTGACCTTGCCATTAACAATAATAAACCTATATCAAAACCTGAGCCTAACCAACATCTAAACATAACCCAAATAGACCTAGCCATAACCCTAAATCTAAATTTTACTCTAATCATAACCCTAGCTCTTATATTACCCAAAGCCGTAATCCTGGGCCTAAACCTAACACAAAACCTAGATCTCATGCTAGGCCTCAACCTAGCTTTAGGCATAACCCTAACACAAACCATAGCTGTAACCATAAACTAAACCTTGCCTTAGTCCTAACCCTAGCTCAAAACCTAAGGCTTACCCTAAATATAAACCTACACCTATCGCCAAATCTAACCCTAAACCTGGCCCTAATACTAACATTAACTGTAGCATTAACCCGAGATATAAACCTACCTTTTACCCTAAACATAACTCCAACTCTATTGATAACCCTAGGCCTAACCCTAACCCTAAACCTAACCAGAAAACTAACCCTAAACCTAACCCTAAACCTCACCCTCACCATAGACATAAACCTAGTTCAAACCCTAACCCTTACCATAAATCTAACCATAAACATAGCCCTAACCCTAAGCCTAAACCTCAATCTAACGCTAAGCATAAACCTAGACATGCATCTAATCCTATCCATTACCCAAACCCTAACTCTATACCTAATTATGACCTTAGCCCTAATCTTAGCCCAAACCCTAACACAAACCCCAGCCCTTATCTTAGCCATAAACCTAGCCTTAATCCTAACCCTAACCCTAACCTTAGGCCTAATCCTAACAATAACACTATCCCTAATTTTAGCCCTAATTAAGACCTATCCCTAACCCTAGCCCTCACCATAGCCCTAAGACTAATTCTAAGCCCTAAGTTTCACCCTTGCCCCATTCCTAGTTCTAAACTTATAGCTTCCTGGAATAATAATCCTAGCCCTAACCTTAGCCCTATTCTTAGCCCTAACCCTAACCTAGATCTAACTCTAACTCTAAATCTAAATTTAAACTTAAGCCTAAAACTAAACCTAACACTAGCCCAAACCCTAATGCTAATCCTAAAACTAGCCCTATTCTTAGCCCTAGCCCTAAAATAAAACCAAGACATAGGCCTAACCATAACCCTTAAACTAAACCAAACCCTAAGTCTATCCCTAAACTTAGCCCTAATTCGAGATTTAAGCTGAACCCTAAAACTAACCCTTACCCAGAATCTGATGATAACACTAACCCTACCTCTAAACATCACCCTAAGCCTATACCTAAAATTAACACTAGACCTAGCCACAACCCTAAACCTAAATTTAGCCCTAAATGTAACCCTGGTACTTACATTAGCCATAACCCTACCCTAGCACTAACTTAACATAAAACCTAGCCCTAATTCAAGCCCTAACCCAATCTTTAATCCTAACACTAACCCTAAACCTAGCCCTAATCATAACCATAACCCCATCCCAACCCCTAGCTCTAACCCTATCTATTGCCAAAACTATAAACCTAACACTAATGCTAACCCTAGGCCAAACCTAATCTTATCCCTAATCCTAACACTATCCATTACTCTAAACCAAACCTAAACCCTAAACCTCACCCTATCATTACCCTAACCCTAACCTTAATGCTAATACAAGCCCTAAATTTAAACCTTAAACATTTCAAACCCTAACACAGACCATGACCCTAATAATACCCATAGCTATTAACCTGATTTAAACCTAAACATAACCCTTACATTACCTGTATCCATAAACCTAACCCTAATACTATCTTTAACCATAACCCTAGATCTGATATTAGCCCTAGCCCTAATCCTAGCCCTACCCTAAAACAAACCCTAGCCCTTATTGTAGCCCTAAAACTCGCTTTAAACATAAACATAAACCTAACCATAGGCCTAACCATAATTCTAACCCTCATCCTGCATCTAAACCTAGCTCTAATGCCAATCCTTACCCTAAACGTAACCCTAACCATAAACCTAATGCTAGGCCTAAGCTGAAAAGTAACCCTAGCCCTAATTCTAGCCCTAATTTAACCCTATTTCTAATCCTAACCCTAGCCATAAGACTAACTCTAACTTTCACACTAGCCCTATTCTTAATTCTAAACCCATTCTTTACTTTAACCTTAACCCTAGCCCTAATCCTACCTCTAACCCTAGCCATAAAACTTGCCCTATCGTTATTCCTATCTGTAACCGTAGATCTATCCCTAACTAAATCTAACACTAACCCCAAGCCTAAGAAAAACATTAACACTAGCCCTAACCCTAACACTACATGTAAATCTAGCCCTAACCCTTACCTTAGCAGTAACTCAAAACCGACTAACAGCCCTAATACTAAACCTTAACTTAAACCAAATTCAAACACTACACCTCGACCTATCTCTAGCCCTAATTAGAGTCCTAAGCTTAACCTTAATACTAATCCTGACTCTGACAAATATCCTAAAATTCACTCTAGCTCTAAACACCAAACTAACCTTAAACTAAAGTCTTACAGTAATCCTAGCCATAATTCGAGTCCTAACCCTAATCTTAAAACTAACCCTAACCCTGACTATTAACCTAACACTAACACTAGCTCTAAATATCTCCATAACCTTAAAATTATCCTAACACTAGAGGTCTAACCCCTAACCATAACCCTATAACCCTAATTGTAACCCTAGTTCTTACATTAGCCATTACTCTAACACTAGCCATAATCCTAACACAAAACTAGCCCTAATCTGAGCTCTCATCCTAGCTTTAACCCTAACCTTAGCCCTAACCCTACCTCTAACCCTATTCCTTTCCCTAAGTCAAACCATAACACTAATGCTAATGCTAATTCTAACCCTAATCGTTAACATAATCCAAACACTATTGCTATTACTAGTCCTAACTCTAGCCTTCATTCTAGCTCTAAACATAACCCAAACCTTAACCCTAACCTTGACCCTTATTCTGACCCTAACACTAATCATAGATCTAAACCTGAACCTAACCCTAAGCCACAATCTAACAGTAGCCCAATCCATAAAATTATACCTAAACCTAACCCTAACACTAGCCCAAGACCTAAACCTAATCCTACATCTAGCCATACCTCTAGCCCTAGTCCAAAAGAAAAATCTAGCCCTAGCCCTAATAATAACCCTTAGCCTAAACCAAACACTAAATTAAAAGTTCTTAATTTATCGATAGCCCTAACCTATGGTAAAATCTAGCCCTAATCCAACCACTACCCTATCTTTAACCCTAAAGCTAACCCTAACTCTAACCATAGCCCTAACCCTAAGCCTAAGCCTAACACTAGACTTAATCCTAAGCATAACCGTATATCTATCCCTAGATCTAACCCTATCCATTATCTTAAAGAGAACCCTAACCCTTATGATAACCCTAGGCCAAACCCTAATCTTATGTCCATACCTAACCCTATCTGTTACCCTACACCTAACTTGAACCCTAAACCTAAACTTATCGTTAGCCTATCACTAAACCTAATGCTAATTCAAGCCCTAACCATCAACCATAACCTAACCTAAACCCTAATTCTGACCCTAATAATAACCCTAGTTCTAAATCTGACCCTAACCATAAACCTAACCCTTACAGTAGACCTAGATATAAACCTAACCCTAAAGCTATCCCTAACTATAACCCTAGACCTGACATTAGCCCTAACTCTAATCCTATTCCTAACCCTAACACAAACCTTAACCCACATCCTAGACCTAATCCTCACCTTAATAATAACCTAACCCTACTTCTAACCCTCACCCTAGCGCTCATCTAGGTATAAGCTCATCCCTTACCCTAAACTTAACCCTATTTCAAACCCTAACACTAAACCTAGCCCTAACCCTAGGCCTAACTATAACACTAAACCTTGCCCTAATCCCACATTTAATTTAGCCCTATCCCTAAAACTAAACGTAACCCTAGCCTAAGACTAACCATAACTCTTTCCTTAGCCCTATATATAGTTCTAACCTTTTCCCATACAATCACCATAACCCAAGACTAAACTTAGCCCTAACCCTAGCACTAGCTGTAAAACAAAACCGAATCATAGCCTTAATCCTAACCCTTAACCTAAACCAAACCCTAACCTTACAAATAGCCCTAACCCTATTTCTAACCCTATCCCTAATTCTAGTCCTAACCCTAACATGCAAACTAACCCTGACCCTGACTCTGACTCTAACACTAAACCTAGTGTTATCATCATAACAGTAACTCTAACCCTAACACTAGACCTAGCCTTAACCCTAACCTTATAACTAGCACAATTCATAACCTTACTTTGTACATTAGCCATAGTCTTAATCCTAGCCCTAACCTAACAAAAAACCTAGCCTTAATCAGAGTCCTAAACCTAGCTTTAATCCTTAAGTTAAACCTAACACTAACCCAAACTAAAGCCCTAATCCTATGCATAACTTTAGCCCTAACCTTAGATCTAAATGTATCCATTACCCTAATGATAACCCTAACCCTTATGCAAACCCTAGGCCTAACACTAGCCCTATCCATTACACTAAATCACACCCAAACCCTAAACTTAATTCTGTCATTACCCTAACCCTAAATCTAATGCTAATTTGAGCCCTAAATTAAAACCTAACCTAACCCAAACCCTAAACTTGATTCTGACCTTAATAATAACCCTAGCTCTACAACTGGCCCTTACCCTAAATCTAACCCTTACACTGGACCAAGTCATAAACCTAACACTAAATCTATCCCTAATTGTGACCCAAGATCTGACATTAGCCCTAGACCTAATACTAGCCCTAAACCTAATATAAACACTAGCCCTAATCCTAGCCCTAAACCCTAGACTTAATCATAACCTTATCCTAACGCTGACCCTAACCCTAATAATAACCCTCGCCAAGTCCTCAATCTAGGTATAACCCATTCCTTTAAACTAAACGTAACCCTAACCCTAACCCTAACCCTAACCCTAACTCTCACACTAGCCCTATCACTAGTTCTAGCACCTAGGCCTAACCATTGTTCTAACCCTTGCCCTATCCTTAGCCCTAACGCTAACCTTAGATCAACACCTATCTCTAAATCTAACCCTAACCTGAAGCCTAAGCTTAATCCTAACACTAGCCCTAAGCCTAACACTAATCCTATAACTAACCCTAACCCTAGCCCTAGCCTAAAACAAAATTGAGCCATATTTCTAACAGTAATCCTTAAACTAAACAAAACCCTAACCATACACCTACTCCTAAACCTAGACCTAATTCGAGTCTTAAGACAAACCCTAAAACTAACTCTGAACCTGACTCTGACACTAACATTAACCCTAGCTCTAAACATCACGCTAACCTTAAACCTAACTCTAACACTCAACCTAGCCCAAATCTTAACCCTAAAATTAGCCCTAAATATAACCCTTGTAGTGACATTAGCCATAATCCTAACCCTAGCATTAACTAAACCTGAAATCTTGCCATAATCTGAGCCCTATCCCAAGCTTTAAACCTCACTCAAGTCCTAACAATAACCCTAGCCCTAATCATAACCATAACCCTAGCCCTAACCCTTGTCTAACCCTATCCATTACCATAACATAACCCTATCCATTACCATAAAGTAATCCTAATCCTAGGCCTAAATCAAACACTATCTGTAATCCTATTTCTATCCATAACCCTAAATCTAATCTGAACCTTAATACTAACCATATCATTACTCTATCCCTAACCCTAATGCTAATTTGATCCCTAAATTTAAATTTTAACCTATCCCAAACCTTAACCCAGACCTTGTCCATAATAATACCCCTAAACCTAAACCTGCACCTACCCCTAAACCTAACCCTTACACTAGACGTAGCCATATTCCTAAACATAATTTTTTTAAACATAATTCTAGACCTGAAATTAGCCATACCCCAAATCCTAGCCCTAACCCTAAAACAAACACTAGCCCTCATCCTGGCACTAAACTTAATCATAACCCTAACCCCTAACACTAACCAAGTTTATCCTAAACTAACACTAACTAGTTATCCTAACACTAACTAAGTTTATCCTAAACTTAATACTAACTCTAACCCTACTCTATATAGAAGCTGAACACTAACCATAGCCCTAATCCTAGCACTAATTTAGCCCTAACCCTAAAGCTAATTTGATCCCTAACTTTAAACATTAACCTATCCAAACCTTAACCCAGACCTTGTGCATTATAATACCCCTAGCCCTTAACATGACCTAACCCTAAACCTACCCCTTACATGAGACATAGCCATAATCCTAAATGTGAAATTATCTTTAAACATAATTCTAGACTGGAAATTAGCAATACCACAAATCCTAGCCCTAACCTTAAACAAATACTTGCCTTCATTATAGCCCTAAACCTAGCCTTAATCATACCCTAACCCTAACACTAACCAAAGCCCTAACCCTAATTCTAAATATCACCCTACCTCTAAATTTAGCTATAACATCATCTCTTACCCTAAACTTAATCTTAACTAAAACCCTACTCTATATTTAAGCTGAACACAAACCATAGCCCTAATCCTAACCCTAAATTAGCCCTAACCCTAATGCTAATTTGATCCCTAACTTTAACAAACACTAAAACTTTAAACCTTAAAAAATCCAAACCTTAACCCATACCTTGTCCATAATAATACCCTTAGCCCGAAACATGACTCTAACTCTAAACCTAACACTTACATGAGACATAGCCATAATCATAAACATAAAATAATTTTTAAAAATAATTCTAGACCTGAAATTATCCATACCCCAAATCTTAGCCCTAACCCTAAAACAAACACTAGCCCTCATCCTAGCACTACACCTAGCCTTAATCATAACCTTAACATAACCATAGCCCTAATTCGACTACTAACCCTAACCTTAAAAGTAACCCTGACACAGACTCCTATCCCAACACTCACCCTAGCTCTAGACACCATCCTAACCTTAAACTAAAACCTAATAGTAACCCTATTGCTAATTCGAGTCCTAATCCAAACCCTGACCCTGTCTCATATTCTAACACTAAACCTAACTCTAAATATCACCCTAACCTTAAACCTAACACTAACACTAGACCTACCCCTAACCCTAACCCTAAAACTAACCCTAATTGTAACCCTAGTTCCTACATTAGCCCCATTGCCTTGACCCTAGCCTTAAACCTTACTCTAACCCTATTCCTATCCCTAAGCAAAACCCTAACCATAATGGTAACCCTAGACCTATACCTAATATTTAGGCTAACCAAAATTCTAACCACATAAATAGTCCTGAACCTATCCCTCGTTCTAACACTAATCCTATCACAAACTCTAATGCTAACCCTGACCCTTATTCTGACCCTAACGCTAAACTTATGTCTAAACCTGACACTAACCCTAGACCAAACTCTAACACTGGCACTAACGATAAAATTATTCCTAAACCTAACTCTACCACTATGCTTAGATCTAAATCTAATTCTCAATCTAGCCTTAATTCTAGCCCTAAACCTAAAAAAAAAAAAAAAAAACATAGTCCGAGCCCTAACAATAATCCTTACCCTAAGCCAAACACTACCCCTACCCCTAGACCTAAACCTAGCCCTAATTCTGGCTATAACCCTAGCTCTAAATCTAACCCGAACACTAACCAGCATTTAACAGTAAACCTACCTCTAAACCTGACCCTAACTGAAAATATAAACCTAAAACTAGACCTAGTCATAACCCTAACCCTAAAACTAGCCATACTCATAACCCTAGTTCTTACATTACCCACAGCCCTATCCCTAACACAAAACCTAGAGCTAATCCTAGGCCTTAACCTAGCCCTAAGCATAACCCTAACCCTTACGCTAGCCCTAATCATAACGTAACCATAGCCTTCGTCCTAACCCTAGCTCAAACCCTAATCCTTACCATAAACATAAACCAAGAATTATCCCTAACTCCAACCCTAACCCTAGCCCAAATCCTAACCTTAACCTTAGTCCTAACCCTAGTTCTAAACCTACCCAATACCCTAAACCTATTGGTAACCCTAACATTAACCCTAACCACAACCCTAGCCCTAACCAGAAAACTAAACCTAGACCTAACCTTAAACATAACACTCACAATAACCCTAACCCTAGCTCAAAACCAAACCCTTACCATAAACCTAAACATAATCATCCCCCTAACCTTAACTCTAAACTTAAATATAACCCTAACCCTAAACCTAAATCTAACCAAATCTATTAAACTAAACGTAGCACTAACCCTAATGATAATCCTAGCCCTAACCCTAACTCTAACCATAAAACTACCATAATTCTACCCCTAGACCTAACCTTTAACCTAAACCTTGGTCTAGCCCTATCCCTAGCTCATAACCTAACCCTTATGCTAAACATAACCCTAAACATAACCCTAGTTCTAATCCTAAACCTAAACCAAACTCAAGACCTAACCCTAACAATAAGCCTAGCCCTAAACTTAACTCTAACTGTATCCACTACCCTAAACATAAACCTTACTATAATGCTAACTCTATGCCTAACCCTAACCCTATCACTAAATCCAAAACTATCAACTACCCTAAACCTAATCTGAACCCTAAATCTAACACTATTATTACCATAAATGTAAGCTTAATGCTAATTTACACACCAAACCTAAATTGAAACCTAAACAAACCCTAGCTATGAACATGACCATAATAATTCCTCTACTTCTAAACCTGACCTTTACCCTAAACCTAACCCTTACACTACACCTAGCCAAAAACCTAAAAGCTTGAAAATATCCCTAATGGTAACCCTACACCTGACATTAGCCCTAGCCATAATCCTAGCCCTAAGCCTGACAAAAAGCCGAGCCCTAATCTTAGCCCTAAACATAGCCTTAATCATAACTCTAACCCTAAACCTGGCCCTAACCATAACACTAACCGTAGCCCTAATCTTAGCCATATCCCTAACCCTAATCCTAACCTAGCTCTAAGACTAAGTCTAACTGTCACCCTTGCCCTAAAACTATTTCTAAAATTAGGGCTAGTGTTAGGGCTTATCCCTTGCCTTATCCCTTACTGGAACCATAATCCTAGGCTCTAACACTAGTTCTAAACATGGACATTTTATTAGCCCTAACCCTAACCCTAGATCTAACCTTAAATCTGAATCTAACCCTAAACCTAAGCCTAAACCTAAACCTAACACTAGCCCTAACCATAAACCCAATGCTAATCCTAGAACTAGTCCTAACTCGAACCCTAGCCCTAATACAAAACCAAGCCATACCCATAACCCTGACCCTTAAACTGAACCAAACCTTAACCCTACATCTAGCCCTAGCACTAGCCCTAATTTTAGTTTTAAGCCAAAAACTAAAACTAACCCTGAACCTGACCTAACCCTAAACCTAGGTTTAAACTTCACTCTAACCCTAACTATTAATCTAACACTAGACTTAGCCCTAAACCTAGGGCTAAGTTAACTAGCCTTAATCGTAACCCTAGTACTTATATTAGACATAATCCTAACCATATCCTTAACTTAATCTAAAACCTAGCCTGCATCTCTGCCCTAACCCTAACCTTGACCCTCATCTAGCAATAATCATAACCATAACCCTAGCCATAAACTTAGCTCTAAACCTATCCATTAGCCTAACGATAACCCTAACCCTAAGGCTAACCCCAGGCTTAAACATAACCCTATGCCGAATTGTAACCATATCCATTACCCTAAACATAACCTGAAACATAAACCTAACTCAATCATTACCCTAATTTTAACCCTAATGCTAATTCGAGCCCTAACTTTAAATCTTAACCTATCCCAAACACTAATAATGACTGTGACCCTAAAAATACCATTAGCTCTAAACCTGACCCTAACCTTAAACCTACCATTACACTAGATGTTGCCATAAACCTAACCCTAAAACTATCTTTAGCCGTAATGCTGAACCTGATATTAGCCCTAGCCCTAACCCAAAACATAACCTGAGTTTTAACCCTAATTCTAACACTCGCCCTATCCCTAAACCGACCTATAACCCCATCCCGTACACTAAACCTAACCCTAACCCATCTCCCTAACTCTAGGCCTAACAATAACACCAAGCCTAGCAGTAATCCTAGCCCTAATTTAGTCCTATCCAAACCCTAACATTAGCCCTAAGACTACCTCTTGCCCTAGCCCTATCCCTAGTTCTATCCTTAGTGCTAGCTCAAATCCTAACTCTAAATCTAAACCTAATGCTGAATTTATCCATAACCATGAGCCTAAACCAAACTTTAACCTAGCCCTAACAATAATGCTAATCCTAAAACTTGAACTACACCTAGCAATAGTCATAAAACAAAACCAAGCCATAACCCTAACACTAACCCTTAACCTAAACCAAACTCTAACCCTACAATTAGCCCTAACCCTCATTCAAAAACTAACCCAGAACCTGATGCTGACCCTAACACTAATCCTAGCTCTAAACATCCCCCTAACCTTAAATTAACCCTAGCACTAGACCTAGCTGTAAACCTAATAAAACTAGCCCTAATCATACCTAGTTAATACATTAGTCATTGTCCTAACCATACCCTAAACCCTAACAGAAATCATACCCACAATGTAAGCCCTAACCCTGGATTTAACCTAAATCTTAATGCTCACACTAGCCCTAACCCTAGATCAAATCCTTTCCCTTACCCAAAGCCAAACCCTTAGCCGAATGTTATCCCTAGTACTAACCCTAATCCTTAGCTCAACTTCAACTCTAACCATATTACTAGTCCTAACCCTAGCCCTCATTCTAGCTCTAATCCTAACTCTGACCCTTATTCTGACCCTAACACTAACCCTGGGTCTAAACCTGACCCTATTCCTAAAGCAACCCAAACACTAGCCCTACTGGTAATGGTATATCTATTCTTAACCATAACACTAGCCTGAGACCTAATGTTAATCCTAAATATAGCTATAACTCTAGGCCTAGACCTAAACTAAAACTTAACCATAGCCCTCACAATAACCCTTAACCTAAACCAAACACTAAACCTACACCTAGACTTAAACCTAGTCCTAATTCTGACTACAACCCTAACCCTAACCCTATCCCAAACACTGACCCTTACCCTACCACTAAATCTACCTCTAAATCTGATCCTAACCCAAAACCTAGACCTAACAATAGACCTAGCCATAACCCTAACACTAATACTAGCCCAAAACATAACCCTAGCTCTTTCATTACCCATAATTCAAACCCTAGTCCTAAACCTAACATAAAACCTAGCCCTATTCCTAGGCCTAAACTTAGTCCTAAGCATAACCCTAACCATAATCATAGCCCTAACCCTAACCCTAACCATAACCCATGTCTTAGACCTAACCCTAGCTCAAGGATAACCCTTACACTAAACATGACACTAGCCCTATCCTAAACACTAACCCTAATCCTAGCTCTAATCCTAAATTTAATCCTAGCCTAAACTTTAGCACTAACTCTATCCATTACCTTTAAACGTTAGCTCTAACCCTATCCATTAACTTTACCCTAACCCTAATTATAACCCTATTCCTAACACTAAACCTAACCTTAAACATAAATGGAACCCTAGACCCAACCCGAAACCTAACTCTTGCAATAGCCATAATCTTAGCCTTACACTAAACCTAATCCTAACACTAGCCCTAACTCATAACCTAACCCTAACCCTAACCCTACATCTAATATTATCCATTACCCTAAACTTAACCCTAACCCTAATTAAAACCCTAACCATAACCCTAACCCTAAACCAAACCATAAACTTAAACATATCCATAGACCTAAACTTAAACCTAACCCTCACCCTAGCTCTAACTCTAGCTCAAAGACTAACATTTACCCTAACCTAACCATAACCCTAGCCCTAAACCTAACACTTACTCTAACCTTAATACTTTCCTTAAACCAAACCCTAACCCTATCCCTAAACCTAACCCTAATCTTAGGCTTAATCCAAACCATAACCAAGCCATAACCCGAGCTCTAAACCTATCCATTGCAGTAAACATAAACCTAACCCTAAAGCTAACACTAATCCTATCACCAAACCTAACCCATTCATTACCCTAGGTCTAGGGTTAGAGTTAGGGTTAGGAATAAGTCGGAATTAGGGCTAAGGTTAGGACTGGGTTAGCATTAGGGTTAGGGCTAGGGTTAGGGCTAGTGTTAGAATTAAGGCTAGGTTTAGGGCTAGGATAAGGACAGGGGTTTTTGTTAGGGCTAGGGCTAGGTTTAGGGCTAGGGCTAATATCAGGTTTAGGGTTATGTTTGAGGATACTTTTAGGGTTATATTTGTGGCTAGGTCTAATGTAAGATTTAGGTTTAGGGGAAGGTTCAGGCTTAGAACAGGGGGAATTATTAGGGTCAAGGTCAGGGTTAAAGTTTGGTTGAGATTAGGGTTTTGGGGTAGGGCTCGAATTAGCATTAGGGTAAGGGTTAGGGTAATGAGAGGGTTTTTTAGGGTTCAGGTTAGGTTTAGGGTAATTGATAGGGTTAGGGTTAACGATAGGTTTAGTGTTAGGCCTCTTGTTAGCATTAGGCTAGAAGTAATGGTTAGGATAGCGGATAGGGTTAGAGCTAAAGTTAGGGCCAGGGTTATGGTTAGTAATAGGTCTTGAGTTAGGGTTCGTGTTAGAACTAGGTTTAGTGTTAGGGTTATGTTTAGCATAAGGGTTAGGTTTTGAGCTAGGGTTAGGCCTAGGGTGAGGGTTAGGCCTAGAATTAGGTATAGGGATACGATTACATTACAGTTATGGTTAGAGATAGGATTAGGGCTAGCGACATCATTAGGGTAGGGTTAGGGTTAGAGTAATGGATATGGCTAGATATACATATAGGATTATGGTTAGTGTTAGATTGAGGTTTAGGTTTAGGGTTAGGGCTATGGTTATGTTTAGGTTTATGGAAAAGGTTAGGGTTTGTGCTAGAGTTAGGTCTATGTTGAGTGTGAGGTTTAGGGTTAGGTTTAGGGTTAGTTTTCTGGTTAGTTTTAAAGTTATTTTTAGGCCTATGGTTATCAATAGGTTTAGGGTTAGGTTTAGGGTAATGGGTAGGTTTAGAGCTAGGTTTAGGGCTAGGGTTAAGTTTATGATAGGGCTAGTGTTAGGGGTATATTTAGGAATAGGTGTAGATTTATGTTTAGGGTAAGGGTTAGGCTTTGAGCTAGGGTTAGGACTAATTGAGTGTTAGGTTGTGGTTAGGGTTAGGGTTACACTTAGGGCTAACTTTAGGCCTAGCATTAGCTATAGATTTTGTGTTAGGTTTAGGTCTAGGCTTAGGGCTGTGGGTAATTATTATGGCTAGTTTTAGGTTTAGAGTTATGGCTAGATATAGTGTTAGGTTTAGATATTCAGTTAGGGTCAGGATTGGGGTAGGTTTATTGTTAAAGAGGCAGGGTCAGTGTTTGTGTTAGAGTTAGAGTTAGGGTAAAAGCCAGAATAAGGACTAGGTTTTGGTCTAGGGGTAGGGTTAGTGTTTGGGTTAGGTTCAGGGTTATTGTTAGGGCTACGGCTATTTTTTTTTCCTTTTCTGTTAAGGTCTAGGTATAGATTAAAGTCTAGATTTAGGATTAGGTTTAGATCTAGGGCTAGTGGTAGAGTTTGGTCTAGGTTTATGTTCAGGTTTAAACGTAGGATTCGTTTTAGGGTCAGAATAAGGGTCAGGGTTAGAATTAGGGTTTGGGATAGGGTTAGAGCTAGAGTGAGGGCTAGGTTTAGGACTATTAAAAGAGTTAGGGTTTTGATTAGCTTAAGGATTAGGGATAGGTCTAGGGTTACCATTAGGGATAAGGTTTCGCTTAGCATAAGGGATAGGCTTAGAACTAGAATTAGGGCTAGATTTAGGATTAAGGTTATGGTTAAATCTAGGTTTAGGTCTCAAATTAAGGCTAGTTTTTGTGTTATTGTTAGGACTAGGGTTAGGGCAATGGCTAATATAAGAACTAGGGTTACAATTAGAGTTAGGGTTAGGGGTAGGTCTAGTGTTATGGTTAGGTTTAAAGGTAAGGTGATCTTTAAAGCTAGGGAAAATTTTAGGATATGACTCAGGGAACAGTTTTAGGGTTTGAGATTGACTTGAATAAGGGGTAGGATTACTCTTAGGGTTCAGTTTAAAATAAGGGCAGTGTTTAGAGCTAGGGTGACTGTTAGGATATGGATTAGGTCAGAGTTAGTTTTAAGGTTAAGTTTAGGACTTGAACTAAGGCTAGGGTTACTGATAGTGTTCTGTTTAAGTTTAGGGTGGTGTTTAGAGCTATGGTGAGTGTTTGGATATGAGTCATGGTAAGGGTTAGTTTAAAGTTAGGGTTATGACTCCAATTAAGTGTAGGGTTAGGTCTAGTTGTAGTGTTAGGGTTAAGATTAAGTTAAGGTTTAAGGTTAGGTCTATTGCTCAATTTTATTTTTTCTTAGGCTTAGGGTTAGAGCTAGGTATAAAATTATTATTAGGATTAGGCATAGTGTTAGGTTTAAGGTTAGTCTTAGGTAAAGATTTGGAGTAAGGGTTACCTCTAGGGTTAACATTAGGTTTACTGTAATAGATAGGGTTAGGTCTAGGGTTAGGTTTATGGTTTGTGTTAGGGTTTCAGTAAGGGCTAGGCTAGAGTTATCATTAGGGTTACAGATAAAGATTAGGGTAATTGTTAGGGTTAGGGCTAGGGTTAAGTTTATTATTAGGGTTAGGTTTAGGGTTATTGTTAGTGATAGGGCTAGAATTCTGTTAGGACAATGTTTAGGCTTTGAGCTAAGGTTATGACTAAGGGGAGAGTTAGGGGTAGGGTAGGTCTAGGGTTAGGGTTAGGGTTATGCTTAGAGTAGGTTTAGGCTTATAATTAGGACTAGGTTTTGTGTTACGTTTAGGCCTAAGATTAGTGCTATAGGTAATGTAAGGTCTATGGTTCTTATTATTGTAGTTTTAGGAATAGGTTTATGGCTTGGTGTAGTTTTAGGCTTATATTTTGGTTTATGTTCAGGTTTATGGCTACGTTTGTTATTAGTGTCAGTGTCAGTGTTCAGGTTAGAGTTAGGGTTAGGGTGAAAGCCAGAATTAGGATTAGGGTTAGGTCTAGGTGTAGTGTTAGTATTTGGTTTAGTTTAAGGATTATTGTTAGGGCTAGGACTAAGTTTAGTTTAGGTCTAGCACTAGATTTATCACTAGATTTAATTTTAGGTTTAGGTCTAGTACTAGTTTTAGGCTTACATTTAAGTAAATGTTACTGATAAGGCTAGATTCAGGGTTCAGTTTAGGGTAAGGGTCAGTTTTAGACCTATAATTAGTGTTAGGGTCATAATAAGGGTAAAAGTTAGGGTTAAGATTTTGGTTGTGTTTAGAGCTAGAATGAGGGCTTGGTTTAGGACTAATACTAGGGTTAGTCTTTGGTTTAGGCTAAGGATTAGGTTCAGGACTAGGATTAGCATTATGAATAGAGTTTGGCTTATGGTAAGGGATAGAGTTAGAGCTAGGGTTAGGGCTAGTGTTAGGGTTAGGGTTAGGGCTAGGGTTTGGTTTAGATTTAGATTTAAATCTAGTGTTAGGGCTCAGATTAGGGCTATTTTTTGTGATAGGGTTAGAGCTAGGGTTAGAGCTATGGCTAATGTAAGAACTAGGGTTATGATTAGGGTTAGTTTTAGGGTTAGGGTTTTTGGTAGGTCTAGTGTTAGCATTAGCTATAGGGTTAGGATGATATTTAGAGCTAGGGTTAGTATTTTATATGAATCTGGGTCAGGATTAGTTTTAGTCCTAGGACTCAAATTTGAGCTCGTGCCATGGCTAGTTGTAAGGTAAGAGTTTGATTTAGGTTAAGATTTCGGGTTAGAGCAATTTCTCGGTTTTGTTTTAGGGCTAGGGCTAAGGTTAGAACTAGTTTTAGGATTAGCATTGGTGTTCAGCTAGTGGTATGGTGAGTTTTAGGCTTAAGGTTAGGGTTAGATTTAGAGTTATGATTAGATCTAGTGATAGGGCTATTCCTGGGTTTAGGGCTAAGTAGGGTTAATGTTAAGATTATTGTAATGGATAGGTTTAGAAATAAAAATGGGGCTAGGTTGAGAGTTAGAGTTAATCTTAGGGCTAGGGTTAGGGGTTCACTTAGCATTAGCACTAAATTACGGTTAGGATTTGTGCTAGGTTTAGTGTTAGGTTTAGGACTATGGTTAGGAGTATTTTTAGGGTTAGCGTTAGTGTTAGGTTTAGGGTTAGTTTTTGGAGAAGAGCTAGTTTTTAGAACTAGATTTGAGAGAGAGTTTTAGGTTAGCATTAGGGTTATAGCTAGGTTCAGGGCTAGGGCGAGAGTTAAATTTAGGGACAGGGCTAGGGTGAGGGTTTGGGTAAGGATTAAGGCTAGGTTTAGGGCTAGGATGAGGGCTGAGGTCTTTGCTAGTGTTAGGCCTATATTAGAGTTATGACTAATATGAGGTCTAGGCTTATTATGGTTAGGGATAGTTTCAGTTTATGTTTATAGCTATGTATATCAGGATTACATTGAGGGATAGGGTCACTTTTAAAACTAGGGTATTGTTAGGGTCAGAGTAATTGTTAGGGTTTGTTTTAGTTAAGGTTTAGTGTTAGGGCTCAAATTAGCATTAGGGTTAGGTTTACGGTTAGGATAATGGATATGGTTATGTTTAGGGTTCAGATTAGGTTTAGGGTAATGGATAGGGTTAGGGTTATATATAGGGTTAGGGTTATCCTAGGGTTTGTGTTAGGGTTAAGGTAATGGATAGGATTAGAGGTAGAGTTAGGGCTAGGATTATGGTTAGGATTAAGGCTAGGTTTAGGATAAGGTTTAGGTTTAGGGTTAGGGTTAAAGCTATTTTTAGGGCTTGGATTAGAGCTAAGATTTAGATTAGGTTAGGGCTAAGGGCTATGGCTGATGTAAGATCTAGGGTTATGATTAGAGTTAAATTTAGGGTTACTGTTTGGTCTAGGTCTATTTTAATCATTATCTTTAGGGTTAGTGTTAGGATATAAGTCAGAGTCAGGGTTAGTTTTAGGCCTAGGACTCTAATAAATTAGAGTAAGGAAGTTATGGCTAAGCATAGGGTTAGGGTTTAGGTTAAGGTGTACGGTTAGGCAATGACTCTGTTTTTTTTGTTTGTTTGTTTGTTTTTTGGCTAAGGCTTAACATATTAGTATTAGTGATAGTGTTAAATAAAATGGTACTGTGAGGCTTAGGCCTAGAATTAGGGTTAGATTTAGAGTTATGATTAGGTCTAGGGATTGGTCTAGGGCTAGGATTAGGTATAAGTTTAAGGCTTCTGTTAAGGTTATGGCAACTGACAGAGTTAGAACTAGAAATAGGGCTAGGGCGAGTGTTAGAGTTAGTTTTAGGCCTAGGGTTAGGGTAAATGTTAGGGTTAGAGTTAGGGGAAGGGATGGGGTTATAGCTAGATTCAGGGCTAATGTGAGGGTTAAGATTATGGGTAGGGTTCTGGATAGGATTCACGTTAGGATTAAGGCTAGGTTTAGGGGAATGATGAGGGCTTGGGTTTGGATTAGGGTTAGCACTAGTAATAAGGCTAGGGCTAATGTCAGGTCTAGGTATATGGTTAGGGTTATTTTTAGGATTAGGTTGTGGCTAGGTCTAGTGTAAGGGTTAGGTTTAGGATAAAGGTCAGGTTTAGAGCCAAGTATATTTTTAGGGTCAGGGTCATGGTAGAGTTTGGTTTAGGTTAAGGTTTAGGGTTAAGGCTTGATTTAGTGTTAGTTCTAGGTTTAGAGTTAGGACAATGTTTAGGATTAGTTTTAGGCTCAGGTTAGTTTAAAGTAATGGTAAAGGTTAGTGGTAGGGATAGTGTTAGTGTTAGGCCTAGGGTTAGCATTTAAGTTAGGCTTATCTTTAGGGTAATGGATATGGTTAGAACTAAGGTTAGGGCTAGGGTTAAGGTTAGAATTAGGGCTAGTATAGGGTTAGACATAGGGTTAATGTTAGGATTAGGTTTTGGGTAAGTGTTAGCATTATAGCTAGGGTTAGGGCTAGGGCAAGTGTAAGGGTTAGGCTTAGGTCAAGAATTATAGTTAGGGCTACAATTAGGGCTAGGTTTAGGGCTAAGTTAATGGCTAGCTATTGTGGGATGTTTATAGCTATCATTAGAGCTATGAGTAATGTAAGAGCTATGGTTATGTATATGACAAGATTTAGGGTTAAGGTTATGGATATGTCTAGAGTTAGGGTTAGGTTTTGAGTTAGGATAAGGTTTAGAGCCAGGGATTGGGTTATGGTAAGGGTCATTGTTTGGGTTAGGGTTAGGTTTAGGGTTAGTGCCAGAAGTAAGACTAGTATTGGGTCTAGGGACAGGGTTAGTCTTTACAATAGGTTAAGGGTTATTGTTAGGGCTAGTCCTAGGTATTTGTTTAGGGCTAGGGCTAGATTTATGACTCTATTTAGGATTAGGTTTGGTCCATTGCTAGTGCTATGGTTAGGTTTAGTTATAGTTTTACTGGTAGGGGTACTGGTTAGGGTTATGTTTAGGGTTGGGGTCAAGTTTAGACCTAGGGTTCGTGTTAGGGTCAGAATAAGGGTCAGGGTAAGTGTTTGGGTATGGGTTAGAGTTGGAGCTAAAGTGAGGGCTAGAGTTAGGACTAGTAATAGACTTAGGGTTTGGAGTAGGCTAAGGATTAGGGTTAGGACTAGGGTAGCATTAGGGTGAGGGTTTGGCTTAGGTTAAGGGATGATTTTAGAGGTAGGGTTTTGGTTTGTGTTTGGGTTAGGTTTAGGGCTATGGTTAGGATTAGGGTTACGGTTAAACCTATGGTTAATGCTCTGATTAGGGCTAAAATTTGTTTTAGCATTAGGGCTATGGCTAATGTAAGAACTAGGTTTCGACTTAGAGGTACTTTTAGGGTTAGGATTAGGACAATGTGTAGAGCTAGGTTTACTGTTAGGGTCTGAGTTACAGTCAGGGTTATTTCTAGGGTTAGGGATAGAGCTCAAATTAAAGCTAGGTTTAGGGCTAGGTGTGGGGTTATCTTTTGGTTTAGGTTAAAGGTTAGTATAATGATTATGGCTAAGTTTTATTTTAGGGCTTGGGTAGGGTTAGGGCTAGTTTTCCAATTAGCATAAGGGTTAGGGTTAGGGTTAGTGTTAGGGTGAAGTTTACACTTAATGTTTGGGTTAGATCCATGTTTAGGGCTAGGGTGAAGGTTAGGGCTATGGTTGGGGCTAGGGATAGGGATAAGTTTTGGTTTATGGAAAGGGATAGATTTAGAACTAGGGCTAGGGCTAAGTCGAGAATTAGATTTAGGGATAGGTAAAGTTTAGGTTTAGGGTTAGGCTAAATTAGGGCTAGGATTCCCATTAGGGTTATTGTTAGGTTTAGGCCTAGTTTTAAGGCTAGTGTTAGGGCTAGTGTTAGGGTTAGAGTAAGGTAAGATGTTACAGATAGGTTTAGGGCTAAGGAAAGAGATAAAATTAGGGTTTAGGGCTATCCATAGCCATAGCCCTAAACCTAGAATTAACCGTAACTCTAAATCTACCTCTAAGCCTAAACTTACACTATCACTAGAAATAACTCTAACGCTAATTGTAAAACTACCCTTTACTTTAGCCTTAGGCCTATAACAAAACCGAGTCATAGCACTAACCTTAAACCTTAACCTAAACCAAATCCTATCCCTACATCTTTCCCTAAGCCTAACCCTAATTCAAGTCCTATCCCTAACCATAAAATTAACCATGATCCTGACTCTGACCATAACACTAACCCTAGTTCAAAACATCACCCTGAACCTAAACCTAATCCTAAAACAAGACTTAGCTCTAATGGTAACTCTAAAAGTAGCAATAATCATAACCCTAGTTCTTACATTAGCCGTATCCTTAACACTAGCCCTAACATAACACAAAACCTAACCCTAATCCAAGACCCAAAGATAGCTTTAACCCTAACTCTAACACTAAACCTAGCCCTAACACTTAACCCAAACCTAATCAAAACTTTAATCTTTGCACTAACTTTAAACCTAACCCTAAACCTAGCACTAACTCTTACCATAACCCTAGCACTAACCCTATCCATTACCCTAACTCTAACCCTAATCATAATGAAAGCCCCCAGCCTAACAATAGCAATATTCCTAACAATAACCCATCCATGACCATAAACATAACCTGATCCCTAAACCTAACTATCTTCATTACACTAACCATAACTTTAACACTAGTGTTATTTTCAATCTTAACATAAACCAAACCCTAACCATCATCCTAACCCTAATAATACCACTAATAATAATAAAAATAATAATAATAATAATAATAATAATAATAATACCACAATAATAATTATGGCCCTAACCATAAATCTAACCCAAACCCGAACACTAACACTTACCCTAACACAAATCCTAGCTCTAAATCTTATCCTAACCACAAAACTAACCCTAACACAATACTTACTTTAAAACTAGCCATAACCATAACCCTACATCCTAGATTACCCATAAAACTAACAATGGCCTCAAACCTCACAAAAAACCTAGCTATAATTGTAGCCCTAAACCTAAACCAAAGCATAAACCTAACACTAAATCTAGTCTTAACCCGAACTCTAACCCCCCCAGGCCTAACCATAGATTAAACCCTAAACCTTGCCCTAAACATAACCCTAGCCCAAACCCTAAACCTTACCCTAACACTAACCCTAACTCTATTCATTATCCTAAACATAACCCTAAACCTAATGCTAACCCGAGCACTTCCCCTAACCCTAACCATACCCAAGCACTGAATTTAACCTAACACTCACCCTAGCACTAACCCTATGTTGATTCCTAACTCTTAACCTAACCATAACACTAAGCCAAGGCTTATCTGTAACCCTAAACCTAGCCCTAATCCTAACCTTAACCCTATCCCTAATACTAGATTAAAACCTAGGCATTACCCTTACCCTAAAGCTAACACTAATGATAACCCTAGACCTAAACTAAAATCTACCCTAACCCTAAACATAAACCTAATCCTAGAACTAACCAGAAACCTAACTCTAACCCTACACCTAACCCTATCTCAAACCCTAGCCCTTATCCTAAAACTAACCCTATCCTAACCATAAAACTAACAGTAAATCTAACTTCACATCTAACACTATCAATTACCCTAACACTAATGTTAAACCTAGCCCTAACTCTAACACTAACCATAACCATAACCCTAAACCTAACTCTAGCCCTAGCACTAACCATAGCTCAACCCTAAACAGTACCCTTATATTAATCCTAACCCTAATCCTAGCTCTAACCTTGACCTTAACCCTAACTATAGCCCTAATCCTAACCATAATCCTAACCCTGAACCTAGCTCTAACTCCATAAATTACCCTAATGATAACCTTAACCCTAATGCTAACCCTTGGCCTAACCCTAAACCTATCACAAAACCTAACAACATCCATCACCCTAAACCTAACCTGAACCCTAAACCTAACACCTATTTATTACCCGATACCTAGCTCTAACCATAATGTTAATTCAAGCCTAACCTAAACCCTAAGCTAACCCAAACCCCAAACCTGATTCTGACCCTAACAATACCCCGAGCTCTAAACCTGACCCTTTCCCTAGACCTAACCCTTAAACTAGATGAAGCCATAAACCTAGCCCTAAAACCATCCCTAACTGTAACCCTAGACCTGATATTAGCCCTATCCCTAATTCTTGTGCAAAACATAACAGAAAACCTAAACCTAATCCAAGCCTTAAACCTAGACTTAATCCCAACCTGAACCATAATCCTAGCCCTAACCGTAATGCTAATCATATAACTAGCCCTAACCCTAACCCTAGCACTAAAACAAAGCAAGCAAGGGACCCTAACCTAAACTTTAACTTAAACCAAATTCTAAAACTACACCTAGACCAAACCCTAACCCTAATTCGAGTCCTAAATCTAACCTTAAAAATAACACTGACTCTGACTCATATCCGAACACTCACCCTATCTTTACACAACCCTACATTTAAACCAAAACCTTACAGTAACGCTAGTCATAATTCAAGTCATAACCCTAACCCTAAAACTAACATTGACCATGACTCATATCACAACACTAACCAAAGCTACAAATATAACGTTAACCCTAACACTAGAACTAACTCTACACCTAACCCTGAAACTAACTGTAACTGTAATGCTAGTTTTTATATTGGCCATTGCGCTAAACTTAGCCTGAAACCTAACAAAAAACCTAGCCCTAATCCGAGACCTAAACCTAGCTAAAGCCTAACCCTAACCCGAAACCTAACCCTAACAATAGCTCAAAACCTAACCCTTAACCTCGACATAGACCTACACCTATCCCTAAATCTAAACCTAAACTTAGTCCTAACCCTAAACTTAACCCTATCCAAAAACTTAGCTCTAAACATACCCATTACCCTAACCCTAATACTAAACCTATTGATAATCCTAGTCCCAAACCTAATGCTACCCCTAACCAGAAAACTACCCCTAGACATAACCCTAAATGTAATGCTTGCCATATCCCTAACCCTAGCTCAAACCCTAACCCTTACCATAAACCTAAACATAACCATAGCTGTAACCCAAACACTAAACCGAAATCTAACCTTTATCTTATCCCTATATCTATCTGTATTCATTACCCGAAACCTAACCTTAATGATAACCCTAAGCCTAACCCTAACCATACCATAATCCTATCCCTAGACCTAACCCTAAACCTAACCCTCATGCTAGCCCTAACCCTAGATCAATACCTAACCCTTACGCTAAACATAAACATAACCTTAACCCTAGTTTTAACACTAACCCTAACTCTATCCAGACCTATTCCTAACCATAACCCTAGCTCTAAACTTAACTCTATCCCTGTCTATAACCCTAAAGATAACTCAAATCCTAATCCTAGGCCTAACACTAACCCTATCGGTAACCCAAACCTTATGAATTACCCTAAACCTAACCTGGCCCTAAACTAAACCCTATCATTACCCTAACCGTAACCCTAATGCTAATTTGAGCCCTAAGCTGAATCCTAACCTAAACCAAACCCTAACCCTGACCCTAACTTTAATAATTCCCCAAGCTCTAAACATGAGCTTACTCTAACCTAATGCTTACACTAGAATTAGCCATAAACCTAACCCTAAAATTATCGTTACCCATAACGCTAGACCTGATGTTAGCTCTAGCCCTAATTTTAGCCCTAACACAAAAACAACACTAGCCCTCATCCTAGCTCTAAACCCAGCCTTAATTATAACCCTAACACTAATCCTACACTTAACCAGAACTCTAATTCTCACCCTAACTCTAACCTAGCTACATGGCCATCCCTCATCTTAAAATTAACCCTAACCCTTACCCTAACCCTAATGATAGGCCTAAGCTGAACCTTAACCCTAGCCCTAAACCTAGACCTAATTTAACCTTATACCTAACCCTAACCCTAACCCTTATCCTAAGACTAAATCTAACTCTAATTTAACCATATCCCTAACCCTAACACTAACCCTATCCCTAGATCTAATCCAATTACTTACCTTAACCCTAACCCTAGCCCTAACCCTAAAGCTAACCCTTTCCTTATCCTTAGTCCTAGCCCTAACCTTAGATCTAATCCTACCACTAAATGTAACCCTAACACTAAGCCTAAACCTAACCCTAACACTAGCCCTAACCCTAATGCTAATCATAAAAGTAGCCCTAACTCTAACCTTAGGACTAAAACAAGACAGAGCAGTAGCCCTAATCCTAAACCGTAACTTAGGCCAAACCCTAACACTACAACTAGACATAACCCTAGCCCTATTTAGAGTCCTAACCATAACCTTAAAATAACCATGACCATGACTCATATTGTAACACTCACCCAGGCTATAAACACCACTCTAAACTTAAAGCGAACCCTAACAGTAACCCTAGCCCTTATTTGAGTTCTAACTCTAACTATGAAATGAACTCTGACCCTTACTCCTATCCTAATACTAATGCTAGCTTTAAATATAAGCATAACCTTAAAACTAACCCTTAAACTAGAGGTCTAACCACTAACACAAACCCTAAATTGAACCCTAATTTTAATCCTGGGTTCTAACATTAGCCATTGCCCTAATCTTAGCCATAACCCTAACAAGAATACAAACCCTAACTGAGCCCTAAACCTAGTGTTAACTCAAACCAAACGCTACTTCTGAACACTTGCTCTAACCCTATCACTAAACGCAAGTGAAATGTTAACCCTAATGGTTAACCATAAACCTATCCCTAATCCTAAGGCTAACAAAAACTGTAAATCAATTAATAGTCCTAAACCTAGCTCTCCTTCTTGCTCTAAACCTATCCCAAATCCTAACCCTAACCCTGACCCTTATTGTGACCATAACACTAACCCTAGGTCTAAACCTGACCGTAACCCTAGACCAATCCCTAACACCAGCCCTACCAATACTTTCACCTAAACCTAACGATATCACGAGCCCTAGACCTAAACATTATCCTAAATCTAGCCTTAACTCCAGCCCTAGACTTAAAAAAAAAAAAAAAAACATAGCCCTAGCCCTAACAATAACCCTTAACCTAACACAATGATTAAACCTAATCCTAGACATAAACCTAATCCTAAGTCTGGATTTAACCTTAACTCTAACTCTAACCTGAACACTGACCCTGACTTTAAAACTAAAACTATCTCTAAACTTGACCCTAACTGAAACTTAAACCTAACACTAGACCTAGCTATAACCCTAACCCGACAGCAAGCCCTAATTATAACCCTAGCTCTTACATTACCCATAATGCTAAACTTACACCTTAATCTAATACAAAACATAGAGTGAATCCTAGGCTTAAACCTAGTCCTAAGTGTAACCCTAACCCTAACCCTAGCCCTAACCCCAATCTTAACCCTTGCCTTAATCCTAAACATAGCTCAAATCCTAATCCTTACCCTACATATAAACTTATACCCATCCCTAACTCTGAACCTAACCCTAGCCCAAATTTTAACTTAACTCTATCCCTAAACCTAGCTCTAAACCTACTCATTACCATAACCTGAACCTAACCTCATTAATAGTCTTAAACGTAGCCCTCACTATAGTTGTAACACTCTACCAAAGCCTAATGGTAACCCTGAACTTTATTCTGACCCTAATACTAACCCTAGGTCTAAACCTGAACCTAACCATAGACCAAACCCTCACACTAACTCTAAAACTAAAACTAATGTTAAATCTAGCCTTAACTCTAGCCCTAGACCTAAACAAAAACCTAGCCCTAACAATAACCCTTAACCTAACCCAAACACTAACCCTACACCTAGACTTAAAACTAGTCCTAATTCTGGCTCTAACTCTAATTCTAACTCTAAGACAAACACTGCACCTACCTTTAACAGTAAATCTATCTCTAAACCTGACCCTAACTGAAAATATAAAACTAACACTAGACCTAGCCATTACCCTAACCCTACAACTAGCCTTAATCATAACCCTAGCTTTTACAATATCCATAGCCCTATCCTTATGCCTTAACCTAACACAAAACCTAGAGTGAATCCTAGGTCTAAACCTAGCCCTAAGCCTACCCCTAACCCTAACTCTAGCCCTAACACTAATCCTAACCCTAGCTTTAGTCCTAAACCTAGCTTGAAGCCTGTCCCTTACCCTAAATGTAAATGTAGACTTATCTCTAACTCTAAAACTAACCCTAGTCCTAATCCTAACCTTAATCCTAGCCTTGAACCTAGCTCTAAACCACCCATTACATTAATGCTAATCCTCATCCTATTGATAACCCTATCGTACTAACCAACAAAAACTAACCCTAGACCTAACCCTAAACCTAACACTCACCATAACACTAAGCCTAGCTCAAACCTTAACCTGTACCATAAACTTAAACATAATCATAGCCATAACCCTAACCCTAAAACTAAATCTATCACCAACCCTACACCTAAACCTGTATCTAACCATATACATTACCCTAACTCTAATCCTAACCCTAATTATAACCGTAGCCATAACCCTAAACCTAACCCAAACCTACCATAATCCTAACCCTACACCTAATGCTGAACCTAACCCTCGATCTAGACCTACCCTTAACTCTAGCTCAAACCTTCACCCTTACCTTAAACAAACATTGCCCAAACCCTAACCCTAATTCTAGCCATAATTCTAACCATAACCATAGCCCAAACCCTAGCTCTAACTCTATCCATTACCCTAACCATAACCCTAAACCTAATGGTAATCCTAGCCCTAACTCTATCTCTAGCTCTGATTTTAACCCAAACCCTCAACCAAGCCCTAACCCTTACTCAATCCCTGACCCTTACCCTTAATATGACCATTAGAATTACCCTAAGCGTAAGCCTAACCCTAACCCTATCCCTAATCCTAAACATAACACCACCCTTAATCTAGCTCTAACCTCACTCATTACCCTAACCCTAACCATAAACCTCATGATAATCACAGCCTAACCCCAAACCTACTCTAATCCTAACCATAAACCTAAGCCTAGACCTAACCTTAAATACAATCCTTGCTATAGTCCTAACCTTAGCTCAAACCCTAACCATACACTAAATCTAATCCTAAGCCTAGTCCTAAACCTAACCCTAACCCTAAACCGACATCTAACCCTGTCCATTACGATAAACAATATGATAACTTTAGACCTAACCATTTTACTAAACCTAACACTAACTATAACCTTAACTCTAGTCGTAACCCTAAATCTAACACTAACCTTAGCACTAACCCTAGCTCAAACCCTAAAGCATACCCTAAACCTAACCCTAACCATAGCCTTAACCCTAACCCTAACACTAACACTAACTCCAGCCATATTTCTAACCATAACTGCATCCGTATAACTAGTTTCAAGCCTATTAATTACCCTAATGATAACCATAACTCAAATGCTAACCCTAGGCCTAACTCTAATTCTATCCATTACTGTAAACCTAACCTGAATTCTAATTCTAATCTGAAGCATAAACCTAACACTGTCCATTATGCAAACCCTAACTCTAACCATAATACTAATTTGAGTCCTAACCCTAAACCTTAACCTACCCAAACCCAAAACCTGACCCTGACCATGTTAATACCCTTAACTCTAAACCTGAACCTCACCATAAACCTAACTTTGACACTTGACCTAGTCATAAAACTTACCCTAAAACTGTGCCTAACCATAACCCTAGACATGGTATAAGCCCTAGACCTAATACTTGCCATAATCCTAACACAAACACTAGCCCTCATTCTAGCACTAAACCTACCCTTGATCCTAACCTGTACCCTAACTTAGCCCTGTCCCTAATTTTATCCCTCGCTCTAGTTCTTTTTTTTTCTTTTACTTTTATTGTTGGTTGTTCAAAACGTTACATAGTTCTTGATATATCATATTTCACACTTTGATTCAAGTGGGTAATGAACTCCCATTTTTACCCCATATACAGATTGCAGAATCACATCAGTTACACAACCATTGATTTACATGTTGCCATACTAGTGTCTGTTGTATTCTGCTGCCTTTCCTATCCTCTAATATCCCCCTTCCCTCCCCTCCCCTCTTCTCTCACTACCCCCTCTACTGTAATTCATTTCTCTCCCTTGTATTTTTTCCCTTTCCCCTCACTTCCTCTTGTATGTAATTTTGTATAACCCTGAGGGTCTCCTTCCATTCCCATGCAATTTCCCTTCTCTCTCCCTTTCCCTCCCACCTCTCATCCCTGTTTAATGTTAATCTTCTTCTCAAGCTCTTCGTCCCTACTCTGTTCTTAGTTACTCTCCTTATATCAAAGAAGACATTTGGCATTTGTTTTTTAGGGATTGGCTAGCTTCACTTAGCATAATCTGCTCTAATGCCATCCATTTCCCTACAAATTCTATGATTTTGTCATTTTTTAATGCAGAGTAATACTCCATTGTGTATAAATGCCACATTTTTTTAATCCATTCGTCTATTGAAGGGCATCTAGGTTGGTTCCACAGTCTTGCTATTGTGAATTGTGCTGCTATGAACATCGATGTAGCAGTGTCCCTGTAGCATGCTTTTTTAGGTCTTTAGGGAATAGACTGAGAAGGGGAATAGCTGGGTCAAATGGTTGTTCCATTCACAGCTTTCCAAGAAATCTCCATACTGCTTTCCAAATTGGCTGCACCAATTTGCAGTCCCACCAGCAATGTACAAGTGTACACTTTTCCCCACATCCCAGCCAGCACTTGTTGTTGTTTGACTTCATAATGGCTGCCAATCTTACTGGAGTGAGATCATATCTTAGGGTGGTTTTGATTTGCATTTCTCTGACTGCTAGAGATGATGAGCATTTTTTCATGTACTTGTTGATTGATTGTATGTCCTCCTCTGAGAAGTGTCTGTTCAGGTCCTTGGCCCATTTGTTGATTGGGTTATTTGTTATCTTATTGTCTAATTTTTTGAGTTCTTTGTATACTCTGGATATTAGGGCTCTATCTGAAGTGTGAGGAGTAAAGATTTGTTCCCAGGATGTAGGCTCCCTATTTACCTCTCTTTTTGTTTCTTTTGCTGAGAAAAAAAAAAACAAAACTTTTTAGTTTGAGTAAGTCCCATTTGTTGATTCTAGTTATTAACTCTTGTGCTATGGGTGTCCTATTGAGGAATTTGGAGCCCGACCCCACAGTATGTAGATCATAGCCAACTTTTTCTTCTATCAGACGGCTGTGTCTCTGATTTGATATCAAGCTCCTTGATCCATTTTGAATTCACTTTTGTGCATGGCGAGAGAAAGGGATTCAGTTTCATTTTGTTGCATATGGATTTCGAGTTTTCCCAGCACCATTTGTTGAAGATGCTATCCTTCCTCCATTGCATGCTTTTAGCCCCTTTATCAAATATAAGGTAGTTGTAGTTTTGTGGATTGGTTTCTGTGTCCTCTATTCTGTACCATTGGTCCACCCGCCTGTTTTGGTACCAGTACCATGCTGTTTTTGTTACTATTGCTCTGTAGTATAGTTTGAAGTCTGGTATCGCTATACCGCCTTATTCACACTTCCTGCTTAGCATTGTTTTTGCTATTCTGGGTCTTTTATTTTTCCATATGAATTTTATGATTGCTTTCTCTATTTCTACAAGAAATGCCATTGGGATTTTATTGGCATTGCATTAGTTCTAGTTCTTAACCAAGCTATAACCCCATCTCTTCCCCTAAATCTAACCCTAACCTAAACCTAGACCTAAACCTACAACTAAACCTAGACCTGATCCTAGACATAATTTAGCCCTATCTCTAGCCCTAACACTAGCATTAAGACTAACTCCAACTCTCACACTAGCCCTATTCCGAGATATAACCCTATCCCTTACCATAACCCTAACACTTGCCCTAACCTTAGCTGTAACCTTAGCCCTAGCCCTAACCATACATCTAACCATAACTCTAAATATAACCCTAAACTCACACTAACACTAGCCCTAACACAACACTAATCCTAACACTAGCCCTAACCTAGTCCTAGCCCTAAAACAAAATCGAGCCATAGCCCTAAC
The DNA here is from genome assembly GCF_021218885.2 of Marmota monax. NCBI lineage: Eukaryota > Metazoa > Chordata > Mammalia > Rodentia > Sciuridae > Marmota > Marmota monax. The sequence continues at coordinate 55,469 of NW_026694663.1, read as the reverse complement.
CCTAAACTTTAACATAAACCAAAACTTAACCCAACACTAGCCCTAAACCTAGCCATAATTCCAGTCCTACCCTAACCCTAAAACTAACCTTGACCCTGAATCTGACCCTATAACTAACCCTACATCTAATATCACCCTGAAATAAAATTAAACCTAAAAATAGGCATAGCCGTAAACCTAACGCTAAAAGTAGCCCTAATCATAACCCTAGTTCTTACATTAGCTTTATCCCTAAACCTAGCCCTAATCCAGGCCCTACACCTCATTTTAACCCTAACCCTAACCCTGGCCCTAGCCCTAAACATTACACTAAACCTAACGAAACCCTAAAAATACCCTAACCCTAAACCTAACCTTGCCTTAATTCTAACCATAATACTAGACATAAAGTATCCATCACCCTAACCCTAACCCTAATTCTAATGCTAACTCTAGGATAACCCAAACTCTAGGTCTAACCCTAAATTTATCCATTAACCTAAACCTAAACTGAACCCTAAACCTAACAATATCCATTAACCTAACCTTAGCCCTAAACCTAATGCTAATTAAACCCTAACCCTTAACCTTAACCTAACCCAAGCCATAACCATTACCATGAACCTAATAATAACCCTATCTCAAAAAATGACCCAACCCTCAAGATAACACTTAAACTAGAACTAGCCATAAACCTCATCCTAAATCTAACCCTAAACATAAACCTAGACCTGACTTTAGTCCTAGCCCTAATCCTAGCCCTAACCCGAGCCCTAAGCCTAAACCTAAACCTAACCCTAGACCTAACCCTAACCCTAACCCTCACCCTAGCCCTAACCATAGATCAAAAAATAACCCTTACTTTAAACATAACCCTAGCCCTAACCCTAAACCTAATGCTAATCCTAGTCCTAATCCTAACCATAACGAAGGCCAAACCCTAGATCTAAACCTATCCATTACCCTAAACATAAACCTAACCCTAATGCTTATCCTAGTGCTAAACTTAACACTAATCCTGAACCTAGACCTGACATTAAGCCTAACCTTCTCTCTGGGCCTAACCATGGGTCAAACCCTAACACTTACCCTAAACCTAAACCTAACCCTAAACCTAGGCCTAACCCTAACCCTAACCTTAACCCTAGACCTAATCCTAACCATAACCCTAGCCTTAAACCCATCTATTACCCTGAAAATAAGCCTAACCCAACTGCTAACCCTAGGCCTAACCCTAAACCTATCACTAATACTAACTCTATCCATTACCTAAACCTAATTTGAATATTAAACATAAACCAATAAATTAATCTAACCCTAACCCTAGCCCTAATGCCAATTCAAGCACTAAACCTAAACCATAACCCAAACCATACTCTGAAGAAGACACTGACTCTAATAATACTGGTAACTCTAAACCTGACCCTTACCCTAAACCTAACTCATACACTAGACCTAGATATAAAACTAACCATGACACTATCCCTAACCAAACCATAGACCTTACATTAGTACTCTACCTAATTCTTGCTCTAAACATAATACAAAACCTAGACCTCATCCTAGCCTTAAACCTAGCCTTAATCCTAATACAAAAACTAACCCTAGCCTAATCCCTAATTTCAACCATTGCTCTAGTTCAGGACCTAAGTATAAACACATCTCTTCCCCTACCCTAACCTAAAACCCTAACATTATCACTAACCCTAACCCTAGGCCTAACACTAGGCCTAACCATAAGAGAAACCCTAGCTCTAATCCTAGCCCTAATTTATCACTAAATGCAACCCTTATTCTAATCCTAGCCCTAAAACTAACTCTATCTCTCGAGCTAGGTCTATTTCTAGTACTATTCTTATCTGTTACTGTAACCCTAATACTAACCCTAACCTTAGTCCTAACCCTAGCCCTAACCCTAGATCTAACCATAATTCTAAATCTAACTCTCTCTCTAAGCATAAATCTCACCCTCCCTCTAGCCCTAACAGTATTGCTAATCCAAAAACTAGCCCTAACCCAAGTCCCTACATCTAAAACAAAACCGAGCCATAGCCCTAATTCTAATCCTAACCTAACTGTATCCATATAACTGACATTATCCCTAGCCATAATTCTTGTTCTAACCCTAACACAAAACGTAACCCTACACCTTCCCTTGACCCTAGCACTATTTCCAATGTTATCCCTAACACTAAAATTGACACTGACCCTGATTCTGACCCTATCACTTACCCTATATCAAATCATCACCCTAGAACTAAACCTAATCATAATAGTAAACCTAGCCCTAAACCTAACCGTAAATCTAGCCCTAATTGTAATACTAGTTTTACATTAGCCATAGTCCAACCTTAGCCCTAAACTAATCTAAAACCTAGCCCTAATCCAAGTTCTAACTCTAGTTTTAATCCTAACCAAACCCTAACCCTAAACCTAATCCTAATCATAGACTTAATCCTAACCATAACTTTAACCCTAACCTTAGCTCTAATCCTATCCATTAACTTAATCCTAACCCTAACCCTAATGCTAACCCTAGGATAACCCTAACCCTATCCATAACTCTAAACTATCTATTACCTAAACCTAACTTGAACACTAAACCTAACCATATGCATTACTGAAACCCTAATCCTAACCATTTTTCTGACCCTAATAATCCTACTATATAAAACTGAACCTAACTCTTAACCTAACCTTTACACTCTACCAAACAATCAACTTAACCTTAAAACTATCCCTAACCATAACAATACACCTGACCTTAGCCCTAAGCCTAATGTTAGCCCTAAACCAAACGAAAACTGTAGCCCTAATCAAGACCATAAACTTAGCCTCAATCCTAACCCTAACCCAAACACTAGCCCTAATCCTAAATTGAACCTTCACCCTAGGCCTAAACCTAGCTATAACATTATACCATACCCTAACCCTAATCCTAATCCTAGCCCTAAACCAAGGCCTAGCCCTAATATAAATCCTAGGTCTAACCCTATCAGTAATTTACCCCTAATCCTAAACCTAACCATATACTTAGCCCTAAGACAAACTCTAACTCTCGCCCTAGCTCCATTCCTAGTTCTAAACTTATCCCTTTCTATAAGCCAAATCCTAGCCCTAACCCTAGCCCAAACAAGCTGTAAACTTATGCCTAGCAATAATTCTAGATCTAACCCTAACTCTAAATCTAACTCTAACCCTAAACGTAAACCTCACCCTAACACTAGCCCTAACCCTAATGCTAATTTGAAAACTTGCCCTACACCTAGCCATAGCCCTAAAAAACTGAGATATAGCCCTAATTATAAACCTTAACCAAAACCAAATCCTAATGCACACCGAGCCCTAACCCTAACACTACAACTAATATTCACCCTGACTCTGAACCAAAAACTAACCCTAGCTCAAAATATCACCAAAACCTAACCTTAACACAAAACCTAGCACTAATCTGAGCCCTAACTCTAGCTTTAACCCTAGCCCTAACCCAAACCCTAACCCTAGCTCTAATCCTATCCCCTACCCTAAGCCAAACTCTAACCCTAATGCTACCCAAGTTCTAACCCTAATTCTTAGCCTACCCCAGACCCTAACTCTATTACTAGTCCTAACCCTAGACGACATTCTATCTCTAAACCTAACCCTAAGCCTACACCTAACCCTCACCCTTATTCTGAGCCGAACACTAATCCTAGGACTAAGCCTAACTCTAACATTAAACCAAAACCTAACACTAGCCCTAGTGGTAAACCTAAAACTAAACCTCACCGTAACACTAGCACTAGATCTAAACTTAATCTTAAATATGGCCATAACTCTAGTCCTAGCCCTAAACAAAAACCTAGCCTTAGTCCTAACAGTAACCATTAACCTAACACAAAGACTAACCATACCCCTAGACCTAACCTAGTTCTAATTCTGGCCCTAATACTAAATCCAATAATAACCTGACACCGACCCTTACCCTCACATAAACCCTAGCTCTAAACCTTATCTTAACCCAAAACCTAACCCTAACACAGGATTTATCCATAACCCTAACCTTCAAACTAGTCATAACCATAACCCTAGCTCTTACATTACCCATAGCCCTAATGCTAGCCACAAACCTCACATAAAACACAGTTCTAAACCTAGCGCTAAGCATAACCCTTTCATTAACCTATCCCAAACCCTACCCTAATGCTTTCGATAACCCTTACTCTAGATCAAACTCTAAACTTACCCTTAGCACAACCCTAGCCCTAACCCTGAACTTAATCCTAGCCCAAATCCTAACTGTAACCATAGCTCAAATCCTAGATCTAACTTTATCCATTACATTAAACATAACCCTGACTGTAATGCTTACCTTAGCCCTAACCCTAACCCTAAACCTAACCATAGCTGTGACTCTAACCCTAACCCTTAAGCTAGTACTAACCCTAGCTCAAACCCTAACACTTACCCTAAACCTAACCCTAACACTAATCCTAGACCTAATCCTAACCTTAACTCAAGCACTAACACTAGCACTAACCCTATCCATTAACCTAAGCATAAGCCTAACCTAAATGTTAACACTAGGCCTAACCCTAACCCTGTTCCTAACATTAACCCTATACATTACTCCAAACCTAAACTGAACCCTAAACCTAACCTTATCCATTACACTAACCCGAACACTAACACTAACAGTAATTCAAGCCCTAACCCTAAACCTTAACCCAAACCAACCCTAATCCGGCTCTGGCCCTTATAATACACCTAGTTCTAAAGCTGACCCCTACCCTAAACCTAACCATTACGTTAGACCTAGCCATAAAACAAACCCTAAAACTCTTTCTAATTGTAACCCTAGACCTAATATTAGCCCTAGGCCTAACATTAGCCCTAACCCTAAAACAAACCCTAGGCATAAACCTAGTCTGAATTCTATCCAGAACCATCACCCTAGCCCTATCCCTAATTTTAACACTTCCCCTAGCCCTAAACCTAGCTATTTAAACCCATCCTTGACCCTAAAACTAACCCTAAACTTAGCCCTAACCATAGGACTAACCCTAACACTAATCCTTGGGCTAATTCTTGCCCTAATTTAGTCCTAACCTTAACCCTACGCCCTAACCCTAGCCCTAACACTATCTCTAACTCTCAACCTACCCCTATTTCTATTTCTAACCCTATCTGTTACTGTAACCCTCACAGTAGCCCTAAACATAGCCCTAATCCTAGACATAGCCCTAACCCTAGATTTAACCATAATGCTAAATCTAACCCTAAACATAAGCCTAAACCTCACCCTACCACTAGCCCTAACACTACTGCTAATCCTAAAACTAGCTGTAACCCTAGCCCTAGCCCTAAAACAAAACCGACACATTGCTCTAAGCCTAAACCTTACCGTACACCAAACCCTACCACTATAACTAGCCAAAACCCTAGCTCTAATTTGAGTCCTATGCCTAAAATTCACCCTGACCCAACTCTTATCCAAACACTAACCATAGCTCTATATATCACTCTAAACCTAAAGCTAATACTAACAGAAGACCAAGCCCAAACACTAACTCTAAAAATAACCCTAATTGTAACCCTAGTTTTACATTGGAAATAGCCCTAACCCTAACACAAAAATAGCCCTAATCTGAGCCATAACTAGATTTAATCCTAATCCTAGCCCTAAACCTAACCCTAAATGTAGCCCTAATCCTAGCTCTACCCCCATCACTTAAACTAAGCCAAATCCTATCCATAATGCTAGACCTAGTCCTAATCCTAATCCTTAGCCTAAATCAAACACTAACCATATTACTAGTCCTAAATCTAGCCCTCATTCGCACTCTAACCCTCATCCAAAACCTAACTCTAAACTTCACCCTTGTTTTGACCCTAACACTAATCATAGGTCTAAACCTAACCCTAACCCTAAACCAAAATCTGAAAATAGCCCTACCAGTAACCTTATACATAAACCCAAACCTAACACTAGTCCTAGACCTAAACCTAATCCTAAATCTAGTGATAACTCTACGCCTAGACCTAAACAAAAACTTAGTGCTAGCCCTAACAATAACCGTTAACCTAAAAAAAAACACTAGCCCTATCCCTATACCTAAACCTAGTCCTAATTCTGGCTTTCACCCTAACCCTAACACTTAGTTTAGCACTGACCCTGAAACTAACACTAAACCTAGCTCTAAACCTGATGCTAAACCAAAATCTAAATTTAACACTAGATATAGCCATAGCCCTAACCCTAAAACTAACCCTAATTAGAACCCTAGATCTTACATTAACCATACCACTAACACTAGACCTAAACCTAACCCAAAACCTAGCCTTAATCTGAGTCCTAAACATACCCTAAGCATAACTCTCACCCTAACCCTAGCCTTAACCCTAACCCTAACCCTCACCTTAGTCCTAACCCTAGCTCAAAGCCTAACCATTAGACTAAATATAACCTTAGCACTATCCTTAACCATAATCATAACCCTAGCCCTAATCCTAATGTTAACAGTAGCCCTAAACTTAGATCTAACCCTAGCCATTACCTTAACTCTGACACTAACTGTAATGATAACCCTAGCCCTAAACCTAACCAAAACCCTAATACAAACCATAAGCCTAACACTAGACCTAAGCCCTAAACCTAACCCTTGCTGTAGACCTAATTCAAAACCTAAAACTTACTCTAAACCCAACAATGTACCTAGCCCTAAAACTAAACTTAACCTTAATCTAACCTTAACACTAAAGGTAACCTTACATCTAACCCAATATATTACCCTAAACCTAACCCTAACCTTAATGAAAACCATAGACCTAACCCTAAAAATAACCATAAACCTAACCCTAGACCTAACACTAAACCTAACCCTCACCATGGACGAACCCTAGTTCAAAACCTAACCTTTACCCTAAACCTAACCGTAACCTTACCCTAAGATAGGCTTACTAGCCCTAACCCAAACCCTCACCCTAACCCTAACTCTAGACATAATCTTAACAATAACATTAGCACTAAACCTAGCTCAAACCCTATATATTATCCTTATGATAACCCTAATCTTCATGCTAACCCTAGGCCTAACACAAATTGTTTTGCTAAACTGAAACCTCACCATTACCCTAAACCTAAACCTATCCATTACTCTAACCCTAACCCTAATGCTCATTTGAGCCCTATCCTTAAACATTAACCTAAAACACACCCCAATCCTAATCCTGACCCTAAAAATACACCTAGCTCTAAACCTGACCCTTACCCTAAGCCTAACACTTACACTTGACCTAGAAACAAACCTAACCCTAAATCTACCCCTAACTGTAACACTCGGCCTGACATTAGCCCTGGCCCTAATTCTAGACCTAAACCTACAACAAACCCTAGCACTCATTCTAGCCCTAAACCTAGCCTTAATCATATCACGAACTCTAACCCTAGCCCTATCCCTAATTCTAAAACTCACCCTACCTCTAAACCTAGCGAAAACGCCATCCCTTACCCTAAAGATAAGCATAACCCTAGTCCTAATGCTACACCTAAGCTGAACACTAACCCTAGCCCTAATCCAAGCACTAATTTAGCCCTATCCCTAAAACTAACCATAACCCTAGCTCTAACACTAACTCTAACACTCGTCCTAGTCCTATCTCTATTTCTAAACCTATCCATTACCATAATCCTAACCCCAGCCCTAAACCTTGCCCTATCCTTAGACCTAGGCCGAACCCTAGATATAATGCTAACTCCAAATCTAACTTTAACCATAAGCATAGCCTAACACTATCACTAGTCCTAACACTAATGCTAATCATATAACTGGTGCTAACCCTAAATCTAGGACTAAAACCAAACTGAGCAATACCCATAACCCTAAACCTTAACTTAAATGAAACCCTAACACTACAACTAGACCTAACCCTAGCCCTAATTCAAGTCCTAACCCTAACCTTAAAACTAACCCTGAAACTGACTCATATCCTAACAGTCACCCTAGCTCTAAACACCACCCTCATATTAAACTGAACCCTAACAGAAAACCTAGCCCTTATTTGAGTCCTAACCCTAACCCTAAAACTAACTCTGATTATTACTCATATCCTAGCAATAACTCTACCTCTAAATATTACCCTAATCTTACACCTAACCCTTACACTACACCTACACCTAACCCTAATCCTAAAACTAACCCTAATTGTAACCCTAGTTCTTACATTAGCAATTGACTTAACTCTAACACAAAACTAGCCCTAATCTTAGTCCAAAATATAGATTTAACCATAACCCTAATCCTAATGCTAGCCGTAACCCTAGCTCTAAGGCTGTCACTTACTCTAAGCCAAACACTAACCCGAATGGTAACCCTAGCCCTATCCCCAATCTTTAGGCTAACCAAAACCTTAACCCTATTAATAATCCTAAACCAAGCCCTCACTGTAGATATAACCCTAACCCAATCTCAAATACTAACCCTGATTCTTATACTGACCCTAACACTAACCCTAGGACTAAACCTGACCCTGAACCTAGACCAAAACCTAAAACTAGCCCTAGACCTAAACCTAATCCTAAATCTAGACTTAACTCTAGACCTGGACCTAAATAAAACTAGCTTTAGCACTAACAATAACCGTGAACTTAACCCAAAAACTAAACCTACCCATAGACTTAAACCTAGTCTAATTCTGGCTGGAATTCTAACTCTAACTCTAACACTGACTCTGCCTTTATTGTAAACCTATCTATAAATCTGACACTACCCGAAAATCTAAACCAAACACTATACCTTGACATAACCCTAACCCTAAAACTAGCCTTAAATATAACCCTAGCTCTTACAATACTCATAGCCCTAACTCTAGGCCTGAACCTAATAAAAAACTTAGAGCTAATCCTTGGCCTAAACCTATCCTTGAGCATAACCCTAACCCTAGGAATAGCCCTAACCCTAACCTAACCCTCAGCTTAGTCCTAATCCTAGCTCATAACGTAACACCAACCTTAAATGTAAACCCACATCTATCCCTAAAAATAACCCTAACCCTAGTCCTAATCCTAAATTTAACCCTAGACCTATACCTATATCTAAACATACCCATTACCCTAAACTTAACCCTACCCTATTGATAACCCTATGCCTAAACTTAATGCTATAACTAAGCAGAAAACTAACCCTAGACCTAACCCTCAACCTCACACTCGCCATAGAAGTAACCCTAGCTCAAACCCTAAAACTTATCATAAACCTGAACATTACCATAGCTCTAACCCGAACCCTAAACCTCTACCTACACCTAACCATAACCCTAAACCTATATCTAAACATAGCCATTACCCTAACTTTAACCCTACCCCTAATGATGACCTAGCCCTAATTCTAACCCTAACCCTAACGATAATATAATCATATCCCTAGACCTAACCCTAAACCTAACCCTCACACTAGGCATCACCCTAGCTCAAAAGCTAATTCTTATGCTAAACATAGCCCTAACCCTAGTTCTAACCATAACCCTAACCATAACTCAAAACTGATTCCTAACCATAAACCTAGCCCTAAACTTAGCCCTAAACTATCCATTAACTAACCTCAACCCTTACCGTAATGAGAACCCTAGACCTAACCCTAACCCTAACAATTAGCTAAATCTAACCTGAAACCTAAACAAAACCCTATCATTGCCCTAACCCACACCCAAATGCTAATTCGAGCCCTAAACCTAAACCCTAACTTTAACCAAACTCTAACTCTGAACCTAACCCTAATAAATTGCCTAGGCCTAAAGCTGACCCTTACAATAAATCTAACCCTTATACTACACCTAGCCATAAACCTAATCTTAAAACTATTCCCAACATTAAGCAAAGATCTGACATTAGCCCTAGCCCTAATCCTAGCCCTAAACTTAACACAAGTCACAACCCTTATTGTAGCACTAAACATACCCTTACCCCTAACCTAACCTTAATGCTACCTCTAAGCCTAACACTTACCCTATCCCTAATCTTAGCCATAATTTAGCCTTATTGCTCACCCTAGACCTAACCCTTCCCATAAGACTAACTCTAACTCTCACCCTAGCTCCATCCCTAGTTCTAACCCAATCACTTTACCAGAACCCTAATCCTAGCACTAACCCTAGCCCCATCCTTAGACCTAGCCCTAACCTAGATCTAACTTTGACTCTAAATCTAACCCTAACCCTAAGCTTAACCCTAACCCTAACCCTAACCCTAACTCTAAATCTAACTTTAACCCTAAGGCTAAACCTAAACCTAACACTATCCCTAACCCTAATGCTAATCTTAAAACTAGCCCTAACCCTAGCCCTAACAATAAAACAAAACTGAAACATTGCCCTAATCCTAGCTCTGACCCTATCCATTGCCATAACCCTAACCCTAACCCTAATGGTAACCCTAGTCCTAAACCTAAGCCTATCCTTACTCCTACTCCTATCCATTACCCTAAACCTAACCTGGACCCTAAACCTCACCCTATCATTAACCTAACACTAAACCTAATGCCAATTTGAGCCCTAACTTTAAACCTTAACCTATCCCAAACCCTAACCCAGACCCTGACTCTAAAAATACTCCTAGCTCTAATCCTGACCCTAACCCTAAAACTAATCCTTATACAACATGTAGCCATAAACATAACACTAAAATTATCTTTAACCATAACCCAAAACCTTATATTACCCTAGCCCTATTCCTAGCTCTAACCCCAAAACAAATCCTAGCCCTCATCCTAGCCCTAAACCTAGCCCTAATCATAACCTAACCTTAACCATAGCCCTAACCCTAATTCTAAACCTCATGCTACCACTAAACATAGCTATAACACCATCTCTTAACCTAAAACTAATCATAACCCTAGCCCTATCATTAGACCTAAGCAGAATACTAACCCTAGCCATATTCCTAGCCCTAATTTAACACTATACATAATTCTAATGCTAACTATACCCCTAAGACTAACTGTAACTCTCACATAGCCTATCCCTAGTTCTAAATCTATCTCTTACCTTAATCCTAACTCTAGCCATAAACATAGCCATAACACTAGCCATAAATCTTGCCTAATCCTTATTCTTAGTCCTAACTCTATATCTAACTGTAAGTCTAACTCTCTCAGTAAGTCTAAGCCTAAAATTAACAGAAGCCCTAACCCTAACACTTATCATAATACTATCCCTAACCCTAAACCTAGCAGTAAAACAAAACCAAGCAATAGCCCTAACACTAAATCTTAACTTAAACCAAACCCTAGCACTACACCTAGACTTAACCCTAGCCCTAATTTGAGTCCTAACCTTAACTTTAATACTAACCCTGACTCTGACTTATATCCTAAAGCTCACCTTAGCTCTAAACACACCTTCAACTTAAACCAAACCCTTACAGTAAACCTAGCCTTATTTTGAGTCCTAAACCTAACCCTAAAACTAACCCTGAACCTGAATATGCACCTAACTCTAAGACTAGGTCTAAATATCACTAACCTTAAAACTAATTCTAACACTAGAGGTTTAATACCTAACCATAATCCAAAAATTAACCCTAAGTGTAACCCTAGTTCTTCCATTAGCCATTGCTCTAAACCTAGCCCTAAACCTAACACAAAAACTAGCCCTAATCCGAGCCCTAACCTAGCTTTAACCCTAACCTTTGCCCTAACCCTAGCCCTAACTGTAACTCTAACCCTATCCCTTACCCTAAGCCAACCCTAAACCTAAAGCTAACCCTAAGTCTTAACCTAAACCAAACCCTTACCATACTGCTACTAACCCTAGCCCTCATTCTACCTCTAACCATAACCCAAACCCTAATCCTAACCCTGACCCTTATTCTGACACAAAAACTAATCATATGTATAAACCTGAACCTAACCCTAAACCGAACACTAGCCTTTCTGGTAATTTATACCTAAATCTAATCCTGACACTAGCCTTAGACCTAAACCTGATACTACATCTAGTCATAACTTAAACCCTGGACCTAAAAAAAATAAACATAGACCTAGCCTCAACAATAACCCTTAGCCTAAGCCAAACACTAACCCTTTCTCTAGACCTAACCATAGTCCTAATTCTGGCTTTAACCCTAACCATAACACTAACCTGAACACTGACCCTGACACTAACACTAACCCTAGTTCTAAATATCACCCTAACCTTAAACCTAAACCTAAAACCATACCTAGCCCTAACATTTACCCTAAAACTAGCCTGAATCATAACAAGTTCTTACATTAGCTGTAGCCCTAACATATCACAAATACTAGCCCTAATCCAAGCCATACACTAGCTTTAACCCTAAAGCTAATCCTAATCATAACCATAGCCTTAACCCTAACCCTAAGCCTAATTCTAGTCCTAATCCTTAGCATAATCCTAGCCTTAACCCTAAATTCTAACCTATCCATTACTCTAATAATAACCCTAACACTTATGCTAACCCTAGGCCCAAACCTAATCTTTTCCCTACTCCTAAGCCTATCCATTACCCTACACTTAACCTCAACCCTAAACCTAAAACTATCATTACACTATCCTAAACAATAATGCTAATTTGAGCCCTAAACCTAAACCTTAACCTAACAAAAGCCCTAAACGTGACCCTAACCCTAATAATAACCAGAGCTCTAAACCTGACCTAACAATAAACCTAAACCTTAAATAGACCTAGCTATAAACCAAACCCTAAAACTATCTCGGACTGTAACCCTAGAAATGACTTTTGTGCTAGTTCTAATCCTAGTCCTAATCTTAACACAAACTTTAGCCCACATCCTAGCCATAAACTTCACCTTAATCATCAACCTAACCCTAACCTAACCCTAATTCTAACACTCACCCTAGCCCTAAAACTAGCTATAATCCCAACCCTTACCCTAAACCTAACTCTAACCCTAAACCTAACACTAACCCTAGCCCTAATCCTAGATCTAACCCTAACAATGACCCTAGCCCTTATTCCAGGCCTAATTTAGCCCTATCCCTAACCCTAACCCTTGCCCTGAGACTAACTCTGTCACTCTAGCCCTATACCGAGTTCTAACACAATCCCTTACCATCAACATAAAGCTAACCTAAACTTAGTCCTAACCATAGCCCTATCCTTAGTCCTAGCTCAAACCCTAGATCTAAACCTAATTCTAAAATCTAACCGTCAACCTAATCCTAAACATAAACTAACACTAGCCCTAACCCTAACACTAATCCTAAAACTAGCCCTAAACCTACCACTAGCCCTAAAACAAAACTGAATCATAGCCCTAACCCTAACCCTTAACCTAAACCATACCCTAACCTTACACCAAGCCCTAAACCTATCTCTAATTCTAGTCCTAAGTATAACCTGTAATGTAATCCGGACACTGACTCTGACCCTAACACTAATTCTAGCTTTAAATATCATCAGAACCAAAAACCTAACACTACACTAGACCTAGGCCTAACTGTAACCCTATAACTAGTGCTAATCATAATCCTACTTCGTACATTACTTGTAGTCTTAACGCTAGCATAACCTAACCCAAAACCTAGCCTTAATCTGACTCATATCTAGCTTTAACCCTAAACTGAAACCTATCAATAACCCCCCAAAAAAGGTCTAATCCTATACGTAATCCTAGCCCTAATCTTTGGTCTAACCCTATCCACTACCCTAAAGATAACCCTAACCTTTATGCTAAACATTAGGCCTAACCTTAACCCTCTGCATTACAATAAACCACATCTAAACGTTAAACATATACCTGTCATTACTTTATCCCTAAACCTAATGCTAATTGAAGCGCTAAACGTAACCTCTAACTTAAACCAAACCCTAAACTTGAATCTGACCCTAATAATAACCCTAGATCTAAACGTGACCCTTACTCTAAACCTGGTCCTTACACTGGACCAAGCCATAAACCTAACACTAAATCTATCCCTAACTGTAACCCTAGACCTTTTTTTTTTTTTGCCCTAGCCCTAATACTAGCCCTAATCCTAACACAAACCCAATTCTCATTCTAGCCCTAACCTAGCCTAAATCATAACCCTAATCCTAACCCTAGCCCTAACCCTAATACTAACCCTTGCCCTAGCCCTCAACCAAGCTATAACCCATTCTGTTACCCTATGAGTAATCTAACACTAACCCTAACCTGAGGTCTAAACCTAACACTAACCCTAGCCCTAATTTAGCCATATCCCTAACCATAACCCTAGCCCTAGGCCTAAGACTAACTATTACTCTAACACTAGCCCTATCACTAGTTCTAACCCTAAACCTTACCATAATTCTAACCCTAGCCGTAACCCTATTCCTAACCCTTGCCCTATCCTTAGACCTATTTCTAACCATAGATCATATTCTAACTCTAAATCTAACCCTAACCTGAAGCCTAAGCATAACCATTATAAATACATTTGATAGACTCTATGTCTACAGATGTTGGCTTCAATTATTCTTTAGAATATAGTCATTAGTTTCATAAAAAGCATATCATTTCTGGTGGTATATAGAGAACTGATGGTCAGGGGTAGGATGCTATATTAAGGGGGATAGGAGTGAGGGTGTGAGATTAATCTATATTAGCAAATTAAAGGAGAACTGTAATGAATAGACAGGGGTAATTTATGGAAGAATGTATAAATTCAAATTCCTTATCTGTATTCATAGAATTACCCTTTGTATAAATAGTAAAATTTAGGAGGTTGAAAGTGGAATACAGGGAGGAAGAAAAATTAAGAAAAATATAACAAGGAAAGAAGGAAAAAGAGGGAGAATGAAAATAAGAGAAAATAAATGTTGGGTGAGGTGGGCCTATGCAATTCCTCTACATTATACTATTCTTGTGATTCAGTTCTTAAAGTCCAATTTCATGCAAACATCCTGGTTTCACGTATGTTGATATTGTGAGGACCAGAGGGGGAAGGGCAGAGGAGAATGGATGAGAAAAACGAAAATACAAAAGTATCTTAGAACTCTTTTTTCTTGCAGTAGGTTTAATTGTCTATTCTTAGCTTGAGTCTCTGTGCTAAGGGTGGTGGAGGTAGCCAATTTGAGAGGGCTTGAGCTTCTACCTGGAGACTCCCTACTCTTAGTCTCTGAGTTGGAAACCAGGTATCTGTACAGTTACTGTTCCGCATTGATAGCTATGCCCCCCAAAATCTTGTGAGAAAAATCTTGAGTTATCACAGCTGGAGGTAGGGGAGTTAGAAACCGGGTACCTGAGCAGGCACAGAACTGAGCTGGTAGCCACAGCCACCGATAGATGGTGAGAAAGTTTATCCAAGAAGGATTCTAACTGTTATCTGTGTAGGGTGTTTGGTGAGGTGGTTCTGGGGTGACCTGTGGCCGTGTCCAGAGCTTGGACTGGTGAGCCGCAAGCAAACCTCTGTGTTCTGTGCTACCTACTCTCTGTGCCGAGAGCACCTGCACAGCAGAGACTTCCCTCTGAGCCAAGAACGAACCTGCGGCAAAGATTTACATCTGCGCCAAGAGCTCATGGCCAAAACTTCCCACTGAGCCCAGAGCAACCACACAGCCGAGCCTTCCATGTGCACAGAGAGGTCCAGCATGGCCAAAGTTTTCTTCAAATTTCTATGATATTGGGCAAGATTCATCTTTTACTTAGCCTTACTATGCTACAAAGGTTTGGGCCTTGTAGCTTCAATGGTTCACTGTAAGGAACAGTTTGTATTTTAAGATTTTCCTCTATTATGGATTATTGATGTGAATGAAAATTGAGCTGGAAATCAAACAGGGTTGGCAGGAGGTGCTTGAAACTTCACACAATCACTTCTCAGTGAGCACTCTCTGTTTCTTTCTTTTGAAGGTAGGCCAAAGCTGAAGCATGCAAAAGCAACTGTATCTGAGAGCCCTTAAATAGAAAACAGAGAAATACGTATGTATTGAAGTAAGTCTCCCAATTATTTGATCAGATTTCTTTGATACTTTGCAGTATTCGTCTTTAAATGGCTCCACGGGGCTCCCCAATTTTGGGACGTCTAGTATTAATGGTTTTATACACAGGTAACGGTTATGGTTATGGTTAGGGTTAGGGTTAGGATTAGAGCTAGTTTTAGAGTTATTTTAGTTCAAATTTCTTTGATATTGGGCTGGATGCATCTTTACCCTACCGTAACTATGCTCCACAGGTTTAATCCTTCTGGGTTCAGTGGTTCACTGTCAGGAACAGTTTGTATTTTAAGGTTTCACTTCATTTGGCCTATATGTGTAAATGGAAATAGAGCTTGAAATCAAACAGAGTTGGTTTGAAAGTTTGCTAGAAACTTCACAAACTCAATCAGTTCTCAGTGTGCATTTTCTGGTTTGTTTCTTGTGGAAGTAGTCCTATGCTGAAATAGAAAGAAATACCTTCATCTCTGAGAGCTTTAGGAGCAAGCTTCTATCGTTTTTGGTCGAATTACTTTGATACTGTACATGATTTATCCTCTGCCTAGCCTTAGTAGGATCCCCAATTTGGGGCCTTTAAGTTCAATGCTTCATTGTCAGGAACAGTTTGAATTTTTACGTGTCACTTCATTATGGCCTATAGGTGTGAATGACAATGAAGCTGGAAATCAAACAGGGTTGGTACTAGCTGTTCGATATGCCACACATTCAATTAGTTCTCTGTGAGCACTCTCTGCTTTATGTCTATTGAATATAGGCCAAAGGAGAAGCATGCAAAAAACAACTTTATTCGAGAATACTTTAGGAGACAACAGGGAAATAAGCATGTAATGAACTACCTCCCGCAATTATTTGGTCAGATTTCTTTGATACTGTGCAAGATTCATCTCTTAGCTTGCCCCACTAGGCTTCACATCTTTGGGACTTCAATGATCTAAATAGGTTAGGGTTAAGGTTACAGTTAGGGTTATAGCTAGGTTTAGATCTGATGTTAGGTTAAGAGTTAGTTTTTTTCAAATTTCTTTGATACTCGGCAGAATTTATCTTTTACGTAACTTCACTATGTTCCCCCGGTTTGGGCCTTCTCAGTTCAAAGGTTTGCTGACAGTGACAGTTTGAATTTTGAGGTTTCACTTCATTTAGACCTATATGGTAAAGGGAAATGGAGCTTGAAATCAAAGAGTGTTGGTGCTAGCTGATTGAAACATCACACACTCAATCAGTTCTCTGTGTGCTCTTTCTGGTTTGTTCCTTGTGAATGCAACCATAAGCTGAAGCATGCAAGACAAATTTATCTGAGAGTACTTTGGTAGAAAACATGAAAATAGGCATGTACTGAAATATCTCTTC
This sequence comes from Marmota monax, assembly GCF_021218885.2. Taxonomy (NCBI): domain Eukaryota; kingdom Metazoa; phylum Chordata; class Mammalia; order Rodentia; family Sciuridae; genus Marmota; species Marmota monax. The sequence continues at coordinate 38,233 of NW_026694663.1, read as the reverse complement.
CAATTATTTGGTCAGATTTTTTAGATGCTGCACAGTATTCATCTATTAGCTTGCTCCAGTAGGATCCCCACATTTGGGACATCTAGGATCAATGATTTTCTAAACAGGTTAAGGTTAGTTTTAGGATTAGGTTTAGGGCTAGCTTTAGAGCTAGTGTTAGGGTAAGAGTTTGTTTTGTTCAAATTTCTTTGATTCTGGGAAGGAGTCATCTTTTACCTAGCCTTATTATGTGCCCCAGTTTTGGGGCTTCTTTGTTCAATGGTTCGCTGTTGGGAATAGTTTGTTTTTAATTTCTCACTTCATTTTGACCTATATGAGTAAATGCAAATGGAACTAGAAATCAGAGGGGTGGTGCTAGCTGGTTGAAACTTCACATACTCAATCAGGTGTCTTTGGGCACTCTGGTTTCTTCCTTGTGAAAGTAGCTATAAAATGAAGCATGCAAAACAAATTTATCCAAAATCACTTTAAGAGAAAACAGGGCAATATGCATGTAGTGAAATACCTCCTCCAATTATTTGGTCACATTTCTTTGATACTGTGCAGAATTCGTCTGTAAGATTGCCCCACTAGTCTCCCCAAGTTTGAAACTTTTATGATCAAAGGTTCGATTAACAGGTTACAGTTATGGTTATGGTTAGAGTTAGGACAAGGGTTAGAGCTAGTGTTAGGGTTAGAGTTAATTTTTTCAACTTTTTTGATACTTGGAAGGATTCATTTTCTTCCTATTCTTCGTATGCTCCCCATGTTTGGGCCTCCTAGGTAAAAGGAGTTGCTCTCAGGAGCAGTTTAATTTTCATGTTTCACTTCATTTTGCCGTATAGGGGTAAATGGAAGTGGAGCTGTGCCGCTGTCTGGCTGGGCACAAATCACGAGCCACTGAAGCAGGAACAAACTTTAATTTTGAACTGCAAGAAAAAACCTCACACACGCTCCTGGGAATTTTCCTGAATGCCATGCAGCTCATCCAGGAACCCCTAGCCGGAAATATCTCTCCCAGGAATCCCTTCTCCTGCACTTCCCCAACCAATGGGAACTCTCGGGGAATCCCCAGAAATCCCACGAGAACTCCAAAATAGTGCAAGAACTCAAAAGTAGCGGCAGAGGCAATAGTAATGCCTTGCCTGTCAATCAATACTGTTGGCAAAATGCCATGGACCATACAGACTCTGCCGTGGCTCTCAGCATCCCCCCCTTCTGTTTAATTAAACAACAAGCAATGTGGCCTAGGGACCGTGCATGTTAGGTAGTCCAATTCAACATATGGTCCTTACCCATCATCGGATGAACTGACCTCTAGGCGTCAGCCTCCTGTCTTAGGTTGGTACCACTGCAATTGGATCATACCCGTCACTGACTACCGGTCCAGCATACAGCCATACTTGTGGATAGGCCTTTGCACCAGTGGGGGGGGGGAGAGGTTCTTTGCCTCACCTATGTTGGCCCCCAAATTTGGCCTTGGTGCCAATGGGGCGTGAGGTTCTTTGCCTCACCTCTGTTGGCCCCCCAATTTTATACCATCACTAGTAGAATGGAGGAGGATGCAAAATGCCATGACACTAAGCTAACTGAGTGATCCTTTGAAAAATTGTACCACCGGTACAGCAAAATACTCCAGCACTACCACAATTCGCTGCACCAACAGATAGTTCACAATGAATACAAGTGATACATAGTCCAGGCAAGTTCTGCAAGCAGTTCAAAGCAGAGGAATCTGTCAATGTGTCCATTTCCTCCCAAAGTAAATCGACTCCTTGATTGAGCATTACTTGTTGAGTTATTATTCATTGATGCATCAGTTTATACAGTTTGTTGTGATAACTATCAAAGAAGCTGTAGTTTGGTTTTATCTTTGTCTTCACTAGCACTGGGATGAAGATAGGAATTCTGGCAATGATGCTAAGAAAAAAAAATGTAACATTCCAACAGGCACTAAGAAAACAAGTTTTTGAACAATTTACATTATCCTGAACAGAATTATTAAATATAATGAAAAAAAGGAAAGGTGAAAGTAAACAAACAGATCTGTTAACCTCCTTATTTGTTCACATATTAAAACAATTTTCAACAGCTGTTTACCCAATCTTAATTAAACCATTAAAATCACGTGAATAAAAAAAATTTGGATCCATTTTTTCATGAGCGCTCCTCATATATGATATATGGACATACGCACATACAGACATACAACACAAAACAGAAGTGTGCACACACAACATACAACACATAAGACAATAATAAAGGCCTTGTAGCTTTACCTAGGTGAAATCTCCATTGCAATGTTTAAAAACTCCACAGGCAAAAAATAAAACTGATCAGAAAAACATTAACCTAGGTCTGTATGAGCTCAAAAATAAAATAGAAATTTATGATGTGGGAAAGGCAAATAATAAAATAAATATTGATAAAACCATCCTGGTTAATCACTGTCCCAGATGTAAGAATAGCCAAACTGGAGCTCTGGATATGAGCTGTTATGGATTTGAGTCAAATCACCTTTTTTTTTTTTGGTCCGTAGAATTCACGTTGGTAAGTTTCTCTGGAATCCAAATCGGCTGTTGTTCTCCCTATGGAAACACACAAACAGAACCCCGACTCCAGACAATCACTGGGTCAGGACCTTTCCATTGTCCTGTTAGAATATCCTTCCAAAGTACCTTAGGCTTATGTACATTTTTTGGACACATATGCCTTTTCACAGCACTAAGTCCTGAAGAATCCAAATTTTAAAAGTTTAGAGTAAAAAGGGTTATTTTAAGTTTAACTTTGGGGGATATATACCCCTTTCCAATTCCCTCTTTTTGCTTTAATAAGTACATTTTAATAGTTTGATGAGCTCTTTCAACTATGCCTTGTCCCTGAGGATTGTATGGAATTTCTGTTATATGAGTAATGCCAAATGATGAGCAAAATTGTTTAAAAGATGTAGAAGTTTAACCTGGACCATTATCTGTTTTTAACTGTTTTGGAACGCCCACAGTGGCAAAATTTTGTAAGCAATGAGCTATAATATCTTTAGTTTTTTCTCTGGCATGAAGGGAGCCCATCAAAAATCTGGAAGAAGTATCAAATGTAACATGCAAATATTTTAATTTTCCAAATTCTGGCAAGTGTGTGACGTCCATCTGCCAAATATGGTTAGGTATCAGTCCTCTAGGATTGACTCCAAGATTAATTTGTGGTAAAAAGGTCACCCAATTTTGACATTGTTTTATTATTTGTCTAGCTTGTTCCTTAGTTATTTTAAAATGCTTTTGTAAAGTATTAGCATTGACATGGAACCTTTTATGAAAATGTGTAGCTTCTTCTAGTGTAGAGAAAATATGTATGTCATGTGTAGTTTTATCTGTTAAATTGTTGCCCAAACTAAGGGCTCCAGGTAATCCTGTATGTGCTCTGATATGTCCTATAAAGAATGGATCTTTTCTGTCCCAGTTTAGACTTTGTATAGCAGAAAACAAAGAGAAAACAGTAGAGGAAGGGGAATTCCTACCAGCATCTTCAAGGGATACTATAGCATTAACTATATACTGACTATCAGAAAATAAATTAAATACAGAATCTTTAAACATCACAAAAGCTTGTAAAACTGCATTAAGCTCTACCTTTTGAGCTGATTATTTGGGTACTAAAAATGTAAAATTTGATCAGGGGTAACTACTGCTGCTGTACCATTATTTGACACATCAGTGAATATATTTGGAGCATTCATGATAGGGGGGTTTCTTGTCATTTTTGGAAAAACTACAGGATGTGAACACCAAAAAGACAACAAAGGGTTAGATGGTAAGTGATTATCAAATGAAACATTAGATTTACACATGATTATTGCCCAAGTATTTAACCCATTAGCTAACTCATCAATTTGATCCATAGTATATGGAGTAATAATTTTATTGGGAGAAATTCCAAACACTCCCTTTGCTGCTTTTATTCCTTTGAGTATTAATTGTCCTACAGCCTCAGGATACCTGGTAAGAATAATGTTAGGAGAATAAGATAAATGTATCCACAATAATGGACCTCCTTGCCAAAATACTCCTGTAGGAATATTTTTGTTGGTATTACAATAAATAATAAAGACAAAGTTATATCAATTCTATCCAAATGCATATTTTCCATATATGTTTCAATAATTTTTAATGCCTTTCTTGCTTCAGGCGTTAATATGTGGGGTGAATTTGGAACTGATGGACCTTTAGGATATCAAAGAAAGGTCCCAACTCTCCTGTTGGTATGCCTAGATAAGGCCTTATCCCACGAGAACTCCAAAATAGTGCGAGAACTCAAAAGTAGTGGCAGAGGCGGATAGTAATGCCTTGCCTGTCAATCAATACTGTTGGCAAAATGCCAGGGGCCATACAGACTCGGCAGTGGCTCTCAGCAGAGCTGGACTCAAACAGAGATTGTGCTAGCTTCTTGAAACTTCACACACTCAATCAGTTTTCAGTACACATTCTCTCATTTTTTTCTTGTGGAAGTACCCCAAAGCTGAAGTAGAAAGAAACAGCTTTATCTGTTAGCACTTTAGGAGCAAGCTTCAACTTTTTTTGCTTGGATTGCTTTGATACTGAACAGGATTCACCTGTTAATAGCCTTAGTAGGATCCCCAAGTTTGGGCCTTCAAGGTTTGCCAGTTCACTGTCAGAAACATTTTAGATTTATAGGTTTCACTTTATTCTGGTCTATAGATGTGATAGAAAATGGAGCTGTAAATCATATTGGGTTAGTACTAGCTGCTTGAAACTTCACACACTCAATCAGTTCTCTGTGTGCACTCTCTGGTTTGTTCCTCGTGAATGTAGCCCTAAGCTGAAGCATGCCAAGAAAGTTTATCTGAGAGCACTTTAGGAGAAAAGAGGGAAATATAAATATATTGAAATACCTTCCCCAATTATTTGGTCATATTTCTTTGATACTGTGTAGGATTCATCTACTAGCTTGCCCCAATAGGATCACCAATTTTGGGACTTCTATGATCATAGGTTCTCTAAACAGCTTAGGGTTAGTGTTAGGAATAGAGTCAAATCTAGCATTAGGGTTACAGATAGATTTGTTCAAATTTATTTGGTACTGGACAGTATTCATCTTTTCTTTACCCTTGTTAAGTTCCCCAGTTTTAGACCTTCTCAGTTCAAGAGTTCACTGTCAGGAACAGTGTATATTTTAAGGACTCAGTTCATTTTCATCTCTATGGGAAAATGGGAATGGAGCTCAAAATCAAACAGTGTAGCTGGTAGCTGCTTGATAATTCACATAATCAATCAATTCCCTGTTTGTGCTCTCTGATTTCTTCCTTGTGAAAGTATCCCAAAGCTGAAGCATGCATAAATACTTTATCTGAGAGCACTTTAGGGGACAACAGGAAAATATGCATTTACTGTACTACCTCTCCCAAACTTTTGGTCAGATTTATTTGATACTGCACAGGATTCATCTATTAGCTTTCCTCACTAGTCACAACAAGATTGGAACTTCTATGATCAAAGGTTCTCTAAACAGGTTAGGGTTAAGTTTAGGACTAGTGTTAGAGTGAGTGTTAGGGTTAGAGTTAGTTTTGTTCAAATTTCTTTGATATTGGGCAGGAGTCATCTTTATCTAGCCTTACTATGTTCACCAGTTTTGGCTCCTCTTGTTTCAAGGTTCACTGTAAGGAACAGTTTGAGTTTTAAGGTTTCACTTCATTTGAACTTATATGGGTAAATAGAAATGGAGCTGGAAATCAAACAGGGTTTGTGCTAGCTGCTTGAAACTTCACACACTCAATCTGTTCTCTGTGGGCACTCTGTGGTTTCTTTCTTGTGAAAGTAGCTCTAAGCACAAGCATGCAAAAACAACTTTATCCAAGAGCACTTTAGGAGAAATCAGGGAAATATTCATGTCCTGAATACCTCCCCCCAATTGTTTGGTCAGATTTGTTTGACACTGCACAGGATTTACCTGCTAGCTTGCTGCACTGGCTTCCCCAAGTTTGGGACTTGTATGAATCAAAGCTCTATAAACAGGATAGGTTTAGGTTTAGTGTTAGAGTTAAAACTAGAGTTAGACATAGAGTTAGTGTTAGAGTTATTTTTGTTCAAATTTTTAGATACTGGGTAGGATTTCTCTTTTACCTCGCCTTATTATATTCACTAGTTTGGGGCCTTCTAGTTTCAATTGTTCAATGTCAGGAACAGTTTGTATTTTAAAGTTTCGCTTTAGTTGTCCTATATGGGTAAATGGAAATGGAGCTGATAATCAAACGGGGTTGGTTCTACCTGTTTGGAATTTCGCACACTCTATCAGTTCTCTGTGGGCACTCTCTGGTTTCTTCCTAGTGAAAGATTTCCAAAGCTATGGCAATGAAAAGAACATTATCCAAAAGCACTTTAGGAAAAAAAAAGGGGGGAAATAGGCATGTACTGAAACACCTCCCCCAATTATTTTGTCAGATTTTTTGATACTGGGCAGGATTCATCTGTTACCTTCCCCTACAAGGAACACCAAGTTTGGGACTTCTATGATCAAAGGTTCTGTAAACAAGTTAGGGTTAGTGTTAGGGCTAGGTTTAGGACTAGGTTTAGAACTAATGTTGGGGTTAGAATTAGTTTTGTTGAAATGTCTTTGATACCAGGAGGGATTCATCTTTATCTAGCCTTACTATGTTAACCATTTTTGGACGTTTTCAGTTCATGGTTTGCTGTCAGGAACAGTTTGTGATTTAAGGTTTCACTTCATCTTGACTTATATGTGTAATTGGAAATTGAGCTGGATAACAAACAGGGTTGGTGTTAGCTGCTTAAATCTTCACACACTCCATCAGTTCTCTGTGGGCACTCTCTGGTTTGTTCCTTTGGAATGTAGCCCTATACTGAAGCATGCAAAGCATAGTTTTAGGGTAGGGTGATGTTTAGAGCTAGGTTTTAGTGTTAGGATCAGAGTAAGGGTCAGGGTTAGTTTTAGTGTTAGTGTTAGGACTCTAATTAGAGCTAAAGTTAGGGCTAGGTGTAGGGTTAGGGTTTGGTTTAAGTTAAGGGTTAGGGTTAGGGCTATGGCTTAGTTTTGTTTTAGGCCTAGGGTTAGAACCCTAGGTTAGGGTAGAATTCGATTAGCGTTTAGTTAGGGCTAGTGTTAGGATGAGGTTTAGGATGAGGGTTAAGGTTAGACTTAGAGTTAGCGTTATTTCTAGGGCTAGATTTAAGGTTCTGGTAAGGGATAGGATTAGACCTAGGGTTACGGCTAGAAAGAGAGTTGGTTTTAGACTTAGTACTCGGCTTAGGGTTAAGGTTAGGGTTGCAGAAAAATTATACCTAGGATTAGAGCTAGGTTTAGTGTTAGGGTTAGGCTTAGGGGTAGGGCTAGAGTTAGAGTTGGCATTGGGGTTAGGGTTAAGTTTAGGGGAATGGGTGGGGTTATAGCTAGCTTTAGGTCTAGGATGAGTGTTAGAATTAGGATTATGGCTAAGGTTCGTGTTCATGTTAGGATTAAGGTATGTTTAGGGCTAGAAAAATGGCTAGGGTTTTTGTTAGTCTTAGTACTAGAACTGGGGCTAAGACTAATTTCAGGTCTGGGGTTACAATTTTGGATATTTTTAGGTTTAGGTTATGTGTAGTTGTAGTGTAAGAGTTACTTTTATGGGAAGGGTCAGGTTTAGAGCTAGAGGTTTTATTTGGGCTAGTGTAGGGTTAACATTTGCTTTAGGTTAAAGTTTAGAGTTAATGCTTGAGTTAGTGATAGGGTTAGGTTTAGGATTACGGTAATGGATGTGGTGAGGTTTAGGTTTCAGTTAATATTTAGGGTAAAGACTGGGTTAGGTTTAGTGATAGGGTTAGGGTTAGCATTAGGGTTAGGTTTGTGTTTAGTGTAATGGATAGGTTTAGATCATGGGTTAGGGAGAGAATATGGTTTGGATTTAGTCTAGAATTAGGGTTAGGTTTAGGGATAAGGCTGAGGTTTGGTTTAGGGTAAGTATTAGAGTTAGGGTAAGTGTTAGGGTTAGGGATATGGTTATGGTTAGGTTAAGTTACAAGTTAGTGTTTGAGCTAGGGTTCGAACTAGGGAGAGTGTTAGGTTTATGTTTAGGTCTATGGCTATGTTTACGGTTTTAGTTTGGTTTAAGATTATGGTTATGGATAGGGTTTTAATTAGGGTTAAGGTTAGGTTTAGGGTAATGGATTATGTTAGAGGTAGGTTAATGTTTAGGGTTAGACTATGGGTTTGGGCCAGTGTTATTAAGGCTTAATGTTTCAGATAAGGTTAGGGCTATTGCAAGAGTTAGGTTTCAGGTTGGGTCTAGGGTTACATTTATGTATAAGGTTAGGTTTAGTGTTAAAGGTAGGGCTATAATTATTGTTAGGGTAAGGGTAATGGATAGGGTTAGATCTAAAGTTTGGGCTAGGATTAAAGTTAGGATTAGAACTAGGATTAGTGTTAAAATTTAGGATATGGCTAAGGTTATGTTTAGTGTAAGGGTTTTACTTCAGCTAGGGTTAGGTCTAAGGCATGGGTTAGGGCTAGGGTGAGTGTTAGGGCTATGATTAGGGTTAGGGGTATGCATAGGACTAAGTTAAGGCCTAGGATTAGTGCTAGGATTTATGTTAGGTTTAGGGCTAAGGTTAGAACCATGGTAATACAAGAGCTAGGGTTATGTTTAGGGCTAGTATTTCGGTTAGGGTAATGACTAGGTCTAATTGTTATGTCTAGGTTTTGTTTTAGGGTCAGATTTATGGCTAGGTTTAGTGGTAGGTTAAGGGTCAGTGTTCAGGATAGTGTTAGGGTTAGGGTTATAGCCAGAAGTAGGACTAGGTGTAGGGTTAGTGTTTGCTTTAGGTTAAGGGTTATTTTGAGTGTTATGGCTAAGTTTTTGTTTAGGTCTAGGGCTAGAGTATAGCTATTTTTAGGATTAGCTTTAGATCTAGGGCTAGTGTTAGTGTTAAGTATAGATATATTGATACTGGTAGGGCTAGTGTTTGGGTTGGTTTAGGGATAGGGTCAGGTTTAGACCCAGGGTTAGTGTTAGGATAAGAATAAGGTTCAGGGTTAAGAATAGAGCTAGAATTAGGGTTAGGGTTAGGACTAGTAATATGGTTAGAGTTGAAGTTTAGCTAAGGATTAGAGTTTGTACTAGGGATAGCATTTGGGTTAGGGTTTGGCTTTGGGTAAGGGAAAGAGTTAGAGCTAGGTTTAGGGCTAGTGTGAGAGTTAAGATTTGGGTCAAAGCTAGGGTTAGTGCTTAGATAATGGGAAGGATTTGTGTTAGGGTTAGGGGTAGGGTTAGGACAATGACTAATGTATGATCTAGGGTTATGATTACGGCTAGTTTAATGGTTAGGGTTAAACTAGGTATAGTGCTAGATTTAATTTAAGGTTAGTGTTGTGTTTAGAGCTAGGATTAGTGTTAGGGTCAGAATCAGATTCAAGGTTAGTTTTAGATATAGTGTGAGGGGTAGGTGTAGGTTTAGAGTTTGGTTTAGGATAAGAGTTAGTGTTAGGGCTATGGCTTAGTTTTGTTTTATAACTAGAAGTAGGGGCAGTTCAAGTTTTAGGATTAGCATTATTGTTAGGTCTATTTTAGGTATTGGTTTAGGCTCATGGTTATAGTTAAATTTAGAGTTAGGTTTAGATTTAGATTCAGGATTAGGGCTAGGACTGAGGATAGAACAAGGGATAGGGCTAGGGCCAGATTTAGTCTTATGGCTAAGGTTAGGGTTTGGATAGGACTAAATTAGGGCTAGGATTTGTGCTAGGCTTAGTGTTATTGTTAGGTCTAGAGTTAGGGCAATGGGTTAGGGTTAGGTTTAGTGTTATGGTTAGGGTTAGTGTATGACATGGGGTTATAGCTAGGTTTAGGGCTAGGACAAGGGTTAGAATTGGGGTTAAAATTCGGGTTATGGTTTGGGTTATGGCTAGGGCTAATTTCAGGTAAAGCATTATGGTTACAGATAGTCTTAGGGTTAGGTTTATGGCTACATTTAGTGTAATGGTGGGTTTAATGTTAGGGTCTGGCTTAGAGCTAAGGGCATTATTCGGGTCAGGGTCATTATTTGTGTTTGGGATAGGTAAAGGTTTAAAGTTAGGGCTCGATTTAGCATTAGGGTTAAAATTAGGGTAATGATAGAGTTAGGTTTATGTTTCAGGTTAGGTTTAGGGTAATGGATAGGGTTACAATTCGGCATAGGGTTAGGTTTAAGCCAGGGTTAGCATTAGTGTTAGGGTTATGGTTAGGGTAATGGATAGGGTTAGAGCTAAGTTTACAGCTAGGGTTGTGATTAAGATTAGTGCTAGGTTTAGGGATAAGGTTAGCGATAGGGTTAAAGTTAGTGTTAGGGCAGAGATTCGGACTAGGTTTTGAGATAAGGCTAGGGTTAGTATTACATATAATATAAGTACTAGGTTTATGATTAAGGCTAGTTAACTTAGCCCTAGGGTTAGGGCTAAATCTAGTGTTAGATTTAGGGTTAGGTTTAGAGTGATGTTTAGACCTAGGTTTAGGGTTAGGTCAGGTTTAGTGTTAGTTTTAGTTTTCAGCTTAAAATTTAAATAGTGTAGTATTAGAGCTAGGTGTAGGTTTAAGGTTTGGTTTAGGTTAAGAGTCAGGATTATGCCTATGGCTTGGTTTTGTATTAGGGTTAGGGCTAGAGTTAGGACTTGTTTTAGGATTGGCATTGGGGTTAGGGATAGCAGTAGTGTTAGGTATAGGTTTAGGCTTAAGTTTAGGGTTAGATTTAGATTTAAGTTTAGATCTAGGGTTTGGGCTAGGGCTAAGAAAAGTTCTGGGGTTAGGCCTAGGGTTAGAGCTAGGATTAGGGTTCGAGTAAGGGTTAGGCTTAGAACCATTATTAGTGCAAGGTTCAGAGTTAGACTTAGTCTTAAGGCTAGGTTAGGATTAGGGTTTGGGATACAGCTAAATTAGAAGTAATATTAGGGCTAGGGTTAGTGTTACGGTTAGGACCAGATTTAGGGTTAGAGTTATGATTATGACTATGTTTAGGGCTAAGATAAGGGGTAGGATTTGTGTTAGGTTTAGGGCTAGGATTATGGTTAGGGCTGATGTCTCTTCTAGGGTTACTCTTAGGGATATTTTCAAGATTAGGTTTCTGGCTAAGTCTAGTGTAAGTGTTAAGTTTAGGGTAAGGGTCACGTTTAGAGCTAGGAGAATTATTAGGGTCATGTTCAGATTTAGGGTTTGGTTTTCGTTTGAGTTTAGGGTTAGTGCTCAAATTAGCATTAGGATTAGGGTTATGGTAATAATAGGGTTAAGTTTAGGGTTTAGGTTATGATTAGGGTAATTAATAGGGTTGGGGTTAGTGATAGGGTTAGTCTTAGGCCTAGGGTTAGTATTAGGGTAAGGTTTATGTTTAGGGTAATGTATACAGTTAGAGTTAAGTTTAGAGCTAAGGTTATGGTTACAATTAGGTATTGAGTTTGGGTTATGGTGATGGTTAGAACTAGGGTTATGTTTAGGATTATGTTTAGCATAAGAGTTAGGTTATGGGCTAGAGATAGGGCAAGAGCATGGGTTAGGTTTAAGGTTACGTCTATGGATAGAATTACGGTAGATTTAGGGTTAGAGTTAGGGTTAGGACTAGTATTATCTTTAGGGTTAGGGTTACGTTTAGTGTAATGGATACAGTTAGATTTAGGTTTAGGTTTAGGGTTAGGGTTAGATTTAAGTTTAGGGTTAAGGTTAGGGCTATGATTATGTTTAGGTTTATGGTAAGAGTTAGGTTTTGAGTTAGTGTTAGGGTTATAGTGAGTGTTATTTTTAGGGTTAGGTCTAGATTTAGTTTTTTGGTCAGGGTTAATGTTATGGCTAGGTTTAAGGCTAGGGTTACCAATAAGTTTAGGGTTTGGTTTAGGGTATTGGGTAGGTTTAGAGTTAGGGTTAGGGCTAGGATTAAAGTTAGAATTAGGGCTAGGGTTAGGGTTAGACCAGGAATAGTTCTAGGTTCATGTTTATCATAAGGGTTAGGCTTTGAGCTAGGGTTAAAACTAAGGCTAGGGTTAAGTTAGGATTAGGGCTAGGGATAAGGTTAGGGTTATGCTTAGAGCTAGTTTAAGGCCTAGGATTAGCTCTAGGTTTTGTGGTAGATTTAGGCCTAAGGTTATGGCTCTGGGTAATATAAGAACTAGGGTTATGAGGAGAGCTAATTTTAGGGTTAGACTTATGGCTAGGTCTAGTGTTAGGTTCATATTTTTGGTTAGGTTTAGTTTTACAGTTAGGTTTACTTTTCAATGCTGGTCAGTGTTCTGGTTAGAGTTAGAGTTAAGGTTATAGACAGAATTAGGACTAGGTTTAGGTCTAGGGTTAGGGGTAGTGTTTGGTTTAGGTTAAGGATTATTGTTAGGTCTAGGACTAGGTTTTTGTTTAGGTAAAGGGCTAGAGTGAAGCCTAGATTTAGGATTAGGTTTAGGTCTATGGCTAGTGGTGGAGTTAGGTTAAGGAAAACGGTTATCGTTAGTGCCAGTGTTACAATTTGGTATAGGGTTAGGGTCAGGTTTAGACCTAAGTTTAGTGTTAGGTATAGGTTAATAGTTAGGGTTAGCATTAGAATTTGAAATAGGATTAGAGCTAGAATGAGGGATAGGGTAAGGACTATTAATGGGGTTAGGATTATGGTTTGCCTAAAGATTAGGGATAGGTATAGGGTTACCATAAGGTTTAGGGGTTTTCTTAGGGTAAGGGATAGGGTTATAGTTAGGGTTAGGGTTAAAGCTAGGTTTAGAGGTTGGATAAGGGCTTTTTTGTGTTAGGGTTAGGGCTAGGGTTAAGGCAATGGCTAATGTAAGATTTAGAGTTACAATTAGGGTTAGTTTTAGGATTAGGGTTAGGGGTAGGCCTAATGTTAGGCTTAGGTTTAAGGTGAGGATGATATTTAGAGCTAGGGTTAGTGTTAATATATGAGTCAGGTCAGGGTTAGGTTTAGGACTCAAATTTGTTTAAGTTTACGATGGTGTCTACAGCTAGGGTGAGTGTTAGGAGTGGAGTATGTGTCAGTTTTAGTTTTAAGGTAGTTTTGGAGTCGAATTAGGGCTAAGGTTAGGTCTAGATGTAGTTTAAAGTTGGTTTTAGTTAATGTTTAGGGTTAGGGCCATTGCTTACTTTTGTTTTAATGATAGGGTTAAGGTTAGGGCTAGTTTTATGATTAACATTAGAGTTACAGCTAGTGTTATTGTTAGGCTTAGGTTTAGGTTTCGAGTTAGATTTAGAGTTAGGGTTAGATCTAAGGTTAGGGCAAGTACTAAGGATAGGGCAAGCATTAGTGCTGGGTTTAGGGCTAGGTTTGGGGTTACAGTAAGGAATAGAGTTAGAACAAGGGTTAGGGCTAGTGTGAGAGTTAGAGTTAGTCTTAGGGCTAGGGTAGGTTTAGGTTTAATTATAAATTTACTGGTAAAGCCAGTGTTAGGGTTTGCTGTATGCTTATGTTCAGCTTTAGACCTAGGGTTATTGTTTGGGTCAGAATAAGGGTCAGGCTTAGTGTTAGGGTTTGGGATAATTTTAGAGCTAGAATGAGGGCTACGGTCAGGACTATTAAAAGGGTTTGGATTTGGGTTAGCCTAAAGATTAGGAATAGGTCTAGGGTTACCATTAGGTTTAGAGTTTCACTAAGGGTAAGGGATAGGGATAGAGCTAGGTTTCGGGTTAGAGTTAGGGTTACGGTTTGGGTTAAAGCTTTGTTTAGAGCTTGGATTTGGGCAAGATTTTGTGTTAGGGTTAGGGCTTGGGTTAGGGCCATGGCTAATGTAAGAATTAGGGTTACCATTAGGGTTAGATTTAGGGATAGGGTTAAGGGTAGGTCTAATGTTAGGGTTAGGTTTAAGGTTAGAGTGATATTTAAAGCTAGGGTTAGTGTTAGGATATGAGTGAGGGTCAGGGTAAGTGTTAGGACTTTATTTAGGGATTAGGGTTACTCATAGGTTTCAGTTTAAGGTTAGAATGGTGTTTAGAGCTGGGGTGAGATTTAGGATATGAGTCAGTGTTAGGGTTAATTTTAAGGTTGGGTTTAATAGTCGAAATAGGGCTAGGGATAGTTCTAGATGTAGTGTTAGTGTGGTTTAAGTTAAGGTTTAGGGTTAGGTCTATTGCTTGGTTTTATTTTTCTGCTAAGGTTATGGTTAGAGTTAAATTTATGATTCGCATTAGGGTTAGGGCTAGTGTTAGTATTAGGCTTAAGCTTAGTGTTAGGGTTAGATTTACATTTAGGTTTAGATCTAGGTTTAGGGTTAGACCTGAGGATAGGGCAAGGGTTAGGGCTAGGTATGTAATAGGATTAGAACTAGGGATAGGCCTAGTGTGTGTTAGAGTTAGTCTTAGGGCTTGGGTTAGGGAAATGGATAAATTTTGTCTAGTATTAGGGCTATGGTTAATTTTCAGCTTAAATATAGAGTAGGGTTAGATTTAGAATTAAGTTTAGTGTAAGGGATGATGTTATAGATAGGTTTAGAGGTAGGGTGATATTTAGAAATAAGGTTAGGGCTTTGGTTAATGTTAGGGTTATGATTAAGGCTAGGTTTAGGGCTAGGATAAGGGCTAATATTTGTTTTCAAGTTAGGCCTAGGATTTGAGGTACAGCTAATTACATGTCTAGAATTATGTTTAAATATAATTTTATGTTTAGGATTATGGCTACCTCTAGTGTAAGGGTTATGTTCAGGGGTAGGTGCAGGTTTAGGGCTAGGGGTATTATTATGAACAAGATCGTAGGTTTGGGTAGGTTAAGGTTTAAAGTTAGGGTTCAAATTAGCATTAGGGTTAGGATTAGAGAAATGATACGGTTAGTATTAAGGTTCAGGTTAGGTTTAGGTTTATGAATAGAATTAATATTAGAGATTGTGTTAGATTTAGGCGTAGGGTTAGCATTAGGTTTAGGTTTATGTTTATGGTAATGGATAGGGTTAGACTAGGGTTATGGTTATGATTATGGCTAAGGTTATGTTTAGGGCTTAGGTTAGGTTTAAAGCTCAGAATGTGGCTCAGATTTTAGCTAGGTTTCAGGTTAAGTTAGTGCTAAGGCTAGAGTTATGGCTAATATAAGTACTAGGGTTACATTTAGGGCTAATTTTAGGGTTAAGGTTAGGGCTAGGTTGAGTGTTAGGGTTGGGTTTAAGGTCAGGGTGATGCTCACAGCTAGGGTTAATGTTAGTGTCACAGTCAGGGTCACAATTAGTTTTAGGGTTCAGCTTAAAACTCGAATTATGTCTATGGATAGGGGTAGGTGAATGGTTAGGGTTTCACTTAGTATAAGGATTAGTGTTAGAGCTATGGCTCAGTTTTGCTTTAGGCTAGGGCTAGTGTTAGGTCTAGTTTTAGGATTAGTGTTAGGCTTAGGGCTAGTGTTAGGGTAAGGCTTCAGCTTCAGCTTAGGGTTAGATTTAGAGATAGGTGTTGATCTAAGGTTAGTGCTAGGGCTTAGGATAGGGGAAGGGCTAGGACAACAGTTTTGGCTAGGGTTAGGGGTATGCTTAAGAATACGGTTAGAACTAGTGATAGGGCTAGTGTGAGAGTTAGAGTTCATCTTATGGCTAGGTTTAGGTTTATGGTTAGGGATAGGGATAAATTAGGGCTAGGGCTAG
Organism: Marmota monax; assembly: GCF_021218885.2. Taxonomy (NCBI): domain Eukaryota; kingdom Metazoa; phylum Chordata; class Mammalia; order Rodentia; family Sciuridae; genus Marmota; species Marmota monax. Next base: position 22,681 of record NW_026694663.1, on the reverse strand, counting down.
TGTTAGGTTTAGGCCTAGGTTTATGCTTAGAGTTATGGTTACATTTAGTTTAAAGGAATATGTTATACTTAGATTGAGGTCTTGGCGATGGTTAGAATTAGGGTTAGGATTAGGGTTATGATTAAGGCTAGGGTTTAGGGCTAGGATGAGGGCTAGTGTTTGTATTAGGTTTAGGGATAGTATTAGGTATAGGGCTAATGTCAGGTCTAAGGTTACAATTAGGGATAGATTTATTGTTAGATTTATGGCTCGTTCCAGTTTAAGGGTTAGGTTTAGCGTAAGGTCAGTTTTAGAGCTAGGGTTATTATTAAGATCAGAATCAAGGTTACGGTTTGGGTTAGGTTAGGGTTTAAGTTTGGGGCTCAAATTAGCGTTAGATTTAGGGTTAGGGTAATGACAGGGTTAGGTTTAGGGTTTAGTTGTGGTTTAGTTAAATGAATAGTGTTAGGGTTAGGCCTAGGTTTAGTATAAGGGTTAGGGTTATCATTAGGGTAATGGATAGAATTAGACCTAAGGTTAGGGCTAGGGTTATTTATAGGATTAGTGCTATAGTTTGAGTTAATGTTAGGTTTAAGTTAAGGGTTAAAGCTTGTTTTAGGACTCTGATTAAGGCTAGGTTTTGAATTAGGTTAGGGCTCGTGTTAAGACTATGGCTAATGTATGAAATATGGTTATAATTAGCACTAGTTATAAGGTTAAGGTTAAGGCTAGGTATAGTATTAGGGTTAGATTTACTGATACAATTATTTTAGAGCTAGATTTAGTGTTATGGTCAAAGCCAGGGTTAGGGTTAGATTTCAGGTTAGGGTTAGGACTAGAATTAAGGATAGGGTCAGGGATAGGGTTAGGGCTATGTGTAAGGTTAGGGTTTGGTTTAGGTTAAGGGTTAAGATTAGGGCTATGACTCGGTTTTGTTTTAGGGATAGGGTTAGGGCTAAGATTGGGTATGAGTTTAGGGTGATTGTAGGGAAAAGGTTAGAACTACTTATACATCTAAGGCAAGAATTATAGTTAAGTCTTAGGGATAGGGTTATGTTTAGTGTTAGGGATAGAGCTAAATTAGGTCTTGGATGAGGGCATACGTTAGTGTTAGGCTTAGGGTTAGGGCTAGGTTTAGTGTTAGGTTTTGCATTAGGTTTAGATTTAGGTTAAAGGATGAGATTATACCTAGTTTTAGTGCTAGGTTGAGGGTTATATTTAGGGTTAGGGTTAGGGTTATGATTAAGGTGAGGATTATATCTAGGATGTGCATTAAGGTTTGTGTTAGGGTTAGGACTAGGATTAGAGTTAGGGCTAATGTCAGGTGTAGGGTTACAGTTAGGGATAGTTTTAGGGTTAGGTTTATATCTAGGTCTATTGTAATGGTTAGGTTTATGGTTTGGGTCAGGTTTAGAACTAGAGTTATTATTAAGGTCAGAATTAGGATTTAGGTTAGGTTATGGTTTATGTTTAGGGCTCGAATTAGCATTAGTTTTAGTGATAGTTTAACGATAGGTTTAGGTTTAGGGTTCAAGTTAGGTGTAGAGTAATGGATAGGGTTAAGGATGGACACAGGATTAGGGTTTGGCCTAGGGTTATCATAAGGGTTAGGGTTATCCTTAGGGTAATGGATAGGGATAGAGCTAGGGATAGGGCTAGGGTTATGCTTAGGATTAGGTCTTGGGTTAGGCTTAGGTTTAGGGTTAGGGCTATTATCAGGGTTATGGTTAGCTTTAGGGTTAAAGATAGGTTAGGTGTTGAATTAGGGCTAGGTTTTGCAATAGGTTAGGGCTATGGTTAAATTAAGAGCTTTTTATAATTAGGGCTACTTTTAGGGTTAATATTAGGGCTAGGTATAGTTTCAGGGTTAGGGTGATGTTTAGAGCTTGAGTTAGTGTTAGTGTCAGGGTCAGTGTTCAGGTTAGGATTAGAGTTAGCGTTAAAGCCAGAATTAGGAATGGGGTTAGGTGTAGGGTAAGTGTTAGTTTAGGCTAAGGGTTTTTATTGGGCTAGGTCTTGGTTTTTCTTTAGGTCTAGGGCTAGTGTTATGGCTACATGTAGGATTAGGTTTAGGTCTAGGGCTAGTGTTAGGGTTAGGTTTAGGTATAAAGTTATGGGTAGGCCTAATGTTAGATTTTGGTTTAGAGTTAGGTTAAGGTTTATACCTATGATTAGTGTTTAGGGTCACAATAAGTGTCAGGTTTAGGGTTATGCTTTGGGTTATGTTTAGAGCTAGAATGAGGGCTAGTGTTAGGACTAGTAATAGGATTAGTGTTTGGGTTAGGTTAAAGATTAGGGTTAGAATTAGGATTAGCATTAGTGTTAGGGTTTGACTTAGGGAAAGGGATAGGGTTAGAGCTAGGGTTAGGGCTATGGTTGGGGTTAAAGCTAGGTTTAGTGCTCAGATTCGGGCTAGTTTTTGTGTTAGGATTATGGATAAGGTTAGAGTAAAGGCTAATGTAAGAACTAGGCTTAAAAGTAGGGTTAGTTTTAGGGTTATGGTTAGGGGTTAGACCTCTAGTGTTAGGATTAGGTATAAGGTTACGGTGATATTTAGAGCTAGTGTTTATGTTACGTTAATAGTCAGGGTCAGGGTTAGTTTTAAGATTAGGGTTAGGACTCTAATTATGGCTAGGATTACTGTAAGTGTTCGGTTTAAAGTTAGTTTGGTTTTCAGAGCTAGGGTGAGTGTTAGGATACGAGTCAGAGTAAGGGTTAGTATTAAGGTTAAGTTTAGGAATCAAATTAGGGCTGGAGTTAGGTCCAGGTGTAGTGTTAGAGTTTGGTTTAAGTTAAGGTTTAGTGTTAGGGTGGTTGCTCGGTTTTGATTTACTGCTAGGGTAAGGGTTAGGGCTAGATTTACGAGTAGTGTTACGGTTAGGGCTAGTGTTAATGTTTGACTTAGGCTTAGGGTTAGTGTTAGATTTAGTTAGGGAATGATCTAGGGTTACAGATAGGAATAAGGTTAGGGCAAGTTTTATGGCTAGGTTTAGAGGTAGGATTAGGGTTAGGGTTAAGTTTAAGGGATAGTGTTAGAACTAGGAATAGGGCTAGTGTGAATGTTAGAGTTAGTCTTATGACTAGGGTTAGGATTAGAAATAGGGTTAAATTAGGGCAAGAATTAGGGCAAGGGTTATTTTTCAGCTTAGACCTAGCATTAGGTTAATGGTTAGGCTTACGTTTAGGATAAGGATTGGCATTAGAGCTAGGTTTAGAGGTAGGGCGAGAGTTAGAATTATGGTTAGGGTTACATTTATGTTTAAGGCTAGTTTTAGGGCTACAATGAGGGCTAGGGTTTGTTTTAGGGTAGGGCTAGGATTAGGGCTAGGGCTAATATCAGATCTAGAGTTATGGTTAAAAATAGTTTTAGGGTTAGGTTTAGGGATACAGGTAGTGTAAGGTTTATGTTTACGTTTAAGTCAGGTTAATAGCTATGGGTATTATTAGGGTCAGGGTCTGCGTTAGGGTTTGGATTTGTTAAGGTTTAAATTTAGGGCTTGTATTAGTATTAAGGTTATGGTTAGGGTAATGATAGGGTGAGGTTTCTGGTTTAGGTTTGGTTCAGGGTAATGGATAGGGTTAGGATTAGAAATAAGTTTAGGTTTGGTCCTAGGGTTAGCATTAGTGTTAGGGTTAAAGTTATGGCAATAGATAGGGTAGAGCTAGGGATAGCGCTATGGTTATGGTTATGATTAGGGCTAGGTTTAGGGTTAGTGTTAAGATTAAATCTTGGGTTAGGGCTTGATTTAGGGCTAGGTTTTGTGTTAAGTTAGTGCTAGGGTTAGGGCTATGGCTAATGTAAGTGTCAGGGTTACATTTAGGGTTATGGTTAGGGTTACGTTTATGGCTAGGTCTAGTGTAAGGGTTATTTCTGGGAAATGGTCAGTTTTAGAGCTTGGTGTATTATAAGGGTCATAGTCCAGGTTAGGGTTTGCTTTAGTTTAAGGATTAGATTTAGGGCTCAAATTAGCATTAGGTTTAGGGTTAGTGGAATGAATATGGTTAGCTTTAGCGTTCAGGTTAGGTATAGAATAATGTATAGGGTTAGTTTGAGAGATAGTATTAGGTTTAGGCCTTGGGTTGGCTTTTGGGATAGGCTTATGTGTAGGGTAATGGATACAGTTAGTGCTAGTGTTAGGGACTGGGTTAAGTGTAGGGTTAGGACTAGTGTTAGGGTTAAGCCTATGGTTAGTGTTAGGGTTAGATTTAGGTTAAGTGTTTATGGTTATGTCTAAGGTGAAGTTTAGGGTAAGAGTCAGGACTATTGTTAGATTTAGGTTTAGATTCAGGGCTAAGGTTAGCATTAGTGTTAGAGTTATATTTAAGGTAATGGATACAATTTGAGGTAGGATTTGTGCTATGGTTACAGTTAGAATTAGGGCAAGGGTTAGGGTTAGGATTACGTTTAGGGTAAGAGAGTTTGAGCTAGGGTTAAGGCTAGGGCAAGCGTGAGGGTTAGCACTAGGGCTACGGTTATGGTTATGGTTAGCCTTAGAGCTAGTTTTAGTGCTAAATTTAGTGTTAGGTCATGAGGGAGGTTGAAGGCTAGTGTCAGGACTATGGATAATGTATGAGATAAAATTATGGTTATGGCTAGTTTTAGCATTAGGGTTATGGATAATTCTAGTGTTAGGGATAGGTTTTGGGTTAGAATAATGTTTAGAGCTATGGTTTGTATTAGGGTAAGTGTCAGTGTTCAGGTTAGCATTGGATTTGGGTTAGGGCCACGATTTTACTAAGGATAGTTCTAGGGGTATTTTTTGTCTTTGTTTGAGGCTAATGGTTTTTGTTGGTGCTAGGGTTATTTTTTTTTTTTTTAGGGCTAGAGCTAGAGTTATGGCTTTATTTAAGATTAAGTTTAGGTCTAGTGATAATGTTACGATTGTGTTTAGTTATAGGTTTACTGATAGAGCTAATGATAGTGATTGATTTAGTGTTAGGGTCAGGCTGAGACCTAGGGTTAGTGTTAGGGTTACAATAAGGGTCAGGGATAGGATTAGGGTTAGGATTATGGTGAGAGATAGAATGAGTCCTAGAGTTAGGACTAGTATTAGATTTAGGGTTTGGGGTAGGCTAAGGATTATGGTTAGGTCTAGGGTAGCATTAGGGTGAGGGTTTGGCTTAGGGTAGGGTATAGGGTTTGAGCTTGTGTTAGGGTTAGGGCTAGGGTTAGGGTTAGGTTTAAGGTTAAAGCTAGGTTAGGGTTCAGATTAAGGCTAGGTTTTGTTTTAGGGTTAGGGCTATTATTAATGTAAGACCTGGCATTATGATTAGGATTGGTTTTAGGATTAGAGTTAGGGCTAGATTTAGTGTTCAGGTTAGAATTACGGTTAGGGTGATTTTTAGAGGTAGTATTAGTTGTAGGATAAGAATCTGGGTCATTATTCGTTGCATGGTTAGGTTTAGAGCTGGAATTATGGCTAGGATAAGTACTAAGCATAGCGTTAGAATATGGTTTAACTTTAGCTTTTCATTTAGGATTAGCATTAGTGTTCGAGTTAAAGTTATTGTTAAGGTTTGTGTTTGGGTTAGATTTAGGGTCTGTGTTAGGGTTAGGTTTAAGGTTAGGGTTAGGTTTAAGGTTAGTGTTAGGGTTAGGGCTAAGTTTAGTGTTACGGTTAGGTTTAGGGTTAGGGTTAGGTTAAGGTTAGGGTTATTATTATGGTTATGGTAAGGGTTGGGTTTAGGTTTAGGGATAGAGTTAGTGTTAGTGTAATTGATACGTTAGGGATAGGTTTAGAGTTAGGGTTAGAGATAGGGTTAGGATTAGGGTTAAGTTTATGGTTAGGGTTAGGGTTATGGTTAGGATTAGGTTTAGGGTTAGGTTTAGGGTTAGTGTTAGGTTTAGTGTTAGGGTAAGGGTTAGGGTAAGGTTTAGGTTTTGGTTTAGGGTTATGGTTAAAATTAGTTTCAGTTTTATGGTTAGGATTATGTTTAAGGTTCTGGTTACAGTTTGGGTTATGGTTAGTATTCAGTGTAGGGTAAGGGTTAGGGTGAGGCTTAGGGTTCATTTCAGGGTGAGTTAGAGTTAGGATTAGGTGAGTATGGTTCAAGATAGGGTTAGGGTTAGTATTAGTGTTAGGGTTAGGTTTAGGATTATGTTTAGGTTAGGGTTAACATTAGGTTTAGGGTTCATGTTAAAGTTAAGGTTAGGGTTCGACTTAGTGTTAGCTTCCTTTTAAGGTTAGGGTTAGGTTAGGGTTAGTGTAAGTTTGACAGAGAGGGTTAGTGTTAGAGTTGTGTTCAGGTTAGGATTAGTGTAAGGTTCGTGTTAGATATAGATTTAGGGTTAGTGTTAAGTTCTGGTTTAGGGTGAGGTTATTGTTAAGGTTAGGGTAGGGTTATAGTTAGGTTCAGGATTAGTGTTAGGATTAGTGTTCTGTTCAGGTTTAGCTTATGGTTACAATTAAGGTTAGGTTTAAAGTTTAGTTTAGGATTAGGGTTATTGTTAGGGTTAGTGGTAGGGTTAGGTTAGGGTTAGTGTTAGGGTTAGAGTTTAAGTTAGGGTTAGTGTTAGTGTTAGGGTTAGTGTTAGGGTTACCATTAGGGTTGCTGTTAGTGTTAGATTTAGGGTTAGGTTTATGTTTTGTGTTAGGATTAGGGTTATGTTTAGTGTTATGGTGACAATTAGAATTAGGGTTAGGGTTAGGGTAAAATTTTGGTTTAGGGTTAGGTTTAAGGTTAGAGTTAGTATTAGTTTTAGGTTTTTGGTTAATGTTAGTGTTAGGGTGAGTGTTTAGGTTAGTGTTAGCTTTAAATTAGGGTTTGTTTTGGGGTTACTGTTAGGGTTATGGTTAGGGTTATGATAAATTTTAGGATTAGGGTTAGAGTTAGCTTTTGTTTTAGGTTTAGGTTAGGGTTAGGGTTAGGATTAGGGTTAGTGTTAGGATTAGTTTTTTTGTTAAATTAGGATTAGGATTAGATTTATGGTTCATGTTAGGATTAAAATTAGGGTTTGTTTTAGGTTTAGGTTTAGGTTTAGGGTTACGGTTAGTGTTAGGATAAGGGTTAAGGTGAGGCTTATTGTTCATTTCAGGGTGAGATTTAGCTTTAGGTGAGGATTAGGATTGTGGTTAGGTTAGGGTTAGGTTAAGGTTAGTGTTTAGTTTAGGGTTAGTGTTAGGGTTATGTTTATGGTAAGTTTGACAGAGAGGGTTACTGTTAGAGTTGTGTTCGGGTTAGGATTAGTGTAAGGTTCGTGTGAGATACAGATTTAGGGTTAGTGTTAAGTTCTGGTTTAGGGTGAGGTTTAGAGTTAGGGTTAAAGTAAAAGTTAGTGTAATGTTTAGGTTAGGATTAGGGTTCAGATTAGGGTCAGTGTTAGGGTTAGGGATTTTTGTTGAAATAGGTTTAGGTTTAGATTTATGGTTCATGTTAGGATTAAAATTAGGGTTCGTGTTAGGTTTAGGTTTAGGTTTACGGTTACGGTTAGTGTTAGTGTTAGGTTTAGGGTTAGGGTTATATTTAGTGTTAGAGATAGGGTTAGTTTTAGTGTTAGTGTTAGGGTTAGGGTTAGAGTTATGGTTAGGGTTAGGTTAGGGTTTGGGTTAGGATTAGGGTTGTTGTTAGGTTTAGGATAAGGGTTATGGTTAAGATTAGTTTTAGGGTTAGGGTTAGTGTTAAAATTAGTGTTAGATTTAAGGTTAGGAACTGAGTTAAATTAGGGTTAGGGTTAGATTTATAGTTCGTGTTAGGATTAAGGTTAGGGTTTTTGTTAGGTTTAGTTTTAGGGTAAGGATTAGGGTTAGGGTTAGAGTTAGGGTTAGGTTTAGGTTTAAGGTTATATTTAGTGGTAGGGTTAGGGTTAGGGTTAGGGTTAATGTTAGGATTAGGATTAGGATTAGAATTAATGTTACGGTTATGATTAGGGTTAGAGTTAGAGTTAGGGTTAGTGTTTGGGATGAAGTTATATTTAGTGTTAGGGTTACGTTTAGGATAAGAGTTGGGGTTAGGTTTAGTGTTTGGGTTATGGTATTCAGTGTACTGTAAGGGTTAGGGTGAGGCTTAGGGTTCATTTCAGGGTGAGGGTTAGCTTTAGGGTTAGAATTAGTGTTGTGGTTAGGATTAGGGTTAGGTTAAGCTTAGTGTTTAGGGTTAGTGTTAGAATTATGGATATGGTAAGTGTTACGGAGAGGGTTAGTGTTAGGGTTGTGTTTGGGTTAGGATTAAGGTAAGGGTTTGTGATAGAGATAGAGTTAGGGTTAGTTTTATGTTCTGGTTTAGGGTGAGGGTTAGATTTAGGTTTAGAATTAGAGGTAGTGTTAGTGTTAGGTTTGTGTTAGGGTTAGCATTAGGTTTAGGTTTAGAATTAGGTTAACTGGTAGGGTTATGGTTAGCATTAGTTTAGGATTAGAGTTAGGGTCAGAGTTCTCATTCGTGCAGGGTTAGGGTTAGTGTTCGGGTTAGTGTTAATATTAGGGTTAGGGTTAGCATTAGTTTTGAGTTTGCCTTATAGTTAGGATTAGGGTTAGTGTTAGTGTTTTAATTAGGGTTAGGTTTAGGGTTCGGGTCAGGGTTAGGGTTAGGTTTAGGTAAAGGTTAGGTTTAGAATTAAAGGTATGGTGTTATGGTTTGGGTTAGGGTTTGTGTTATTATTAGGGTTAGGCTTAGGATTAGGGTTACATTAGGGTTAGTATTAGGGTGAGGTGTAGAATTAGTGTTAGGTTCATTGATAAAGTTATGGTAAGGGTTATGTTTAGATAAGGGTTATTGTTAGTGTTAGGGTTAGGTTTAAAGTTAGGGTTAGGTATAGTCTTACGGTTATATTTAGTGTTAGGGTTAGTGTTAGAATTAGTGATAGAGTTGGGGTTATCATTTGTGATAGGGTTAGGATAAGACTTAGGGTTTATGTTACAGTTTGGATTAGGGATAGTTGTATGGTTAGTATTAGGTATAGTGAAAGGCTTAGGGTTAGTTTTAGGCTTAGGGTTAATGTTATGTTTAGTGTTAAGGTTAAGGTTAGTATAGGATTAGGGTTGGATTAAGTGTTATTGTTAAGATTTGGGTTTGAATTAGTGTTAGGGTTAGAGTTAGGTTAGGGTTGGGTTTATGTAATGTTTAAGGTTAGGGTTAAGGTTAGGGTTTGGTTTCGGGTTTCTGTTAGGTTTAAGATTAGGGTTACATTAGTAATAGTGTTAGAGTTAGGGTTAGGATTAGAGTTAGGGTTACCGTTAGGTTTATGTGTAATGTTAGGTTATGTTTAGGCTTAAGGTTAGTGTTAAGTTTAGGGCAATTGTTAGTTTAAGTGTTAGGGTTAGGGTTGGGGTTATTGTTAAACTTACGATAAGGGTTAGGTTTAGTGTTCGAGTTAGTGTTAGGGTTTGAGATAAGTTAGGCTTAATTTAGGGGTTACGATTAGGGTTATTGTTAGTGTTATGATTAGGGTTAGGGTTAAGTTTTGGGTTAGTTTTAGGTTATGTTTAAGGTTATGTTTTGGTTAGTTTAGGGTTATGTTTAGGGTTAGTTTTTGCGTTAAAAATTAGAGTTATAGTTCAGGTTATGTTTAGTGTTAGTTTTAGAGTTAGGTGAGAGATTTGTGTTAGTTTTAGTGTTAGGGTTAGTATTAGGGTTACAGTTATTATTTGTGTTAAGGTAAGTGTTATGTTTAGGGTTTGTGTTAGAGTTAAAGTTAGATTTAGGTTTTTGGGTTCTGTTTAGTAAGACGGTTAACTTGAGGAATAGCATTCGGTTAGGGTTAGTTTTATTTTTACTGGTAGGTTAGGGTTAGTGTTAGGATTAGGATTAGAATTAGTGTTAGTGTTAGTGTTAAGGTTAGGTTTAGGTATAGGGTTAGGTTTAGGTTTAGGTTTAGGTTTAGGGTTAGGGTTAGTTATAGGCATAGGGTTGAGTTTAGTGTTAGTGTTAGGGTTAGGGTTAGGGTTAGTGTTACGGTTAGGGTTAAGTTTAGGGTTAGGGTTAGTATTAAGCTTAGTGTTTAGATATAGACCTAACCCTAACTGTAAAACTAGCCCTAATCATAACCCTAGTTGTTACATTAGCTTTAGCCCTAACCCTAATCCTTACCTAACCCAAACCTATCCTAATCACAGCCCTAATACTAGCTTAAACACTAACAATAACGATAACCTTAGCCCTTACTGTTACCCTAAATCTAACGCTAACCTTAACCCTTGCAATAACCCAAAACCTAATCCTAAACATAGCCATAATCCTAACATTAAACATAGCTATAAACCTAGCTCTAATCCTGTCTATTAACTTAACCTAACCCTAACCCTAATGCTAACCGTAGGATAACGCTAACCCTATTCGTAATCCTAAACCTATCCATTACACTAAAACTAACCTGAATCCTAAACCATAAACATAACCCTAACCCTAACCCTAACGCTAATTTGAGGCCTTAATCTTAAACATTAACCTAATCAAAACTGGAACCCTGTACCTTACCCTAATAATACCCTAGCTCTAAACCTTACCCTAAAACTTAACCTAACCCTTACATTTTACATAGCCATATAACCCTAAAACTATCTCTAACCAAAATCCTAGACCTGACATTAGCCCTAACAGTAATGAACTCCTAACCCTAACACAAAACTTCGCCCTAAACTTAGACTTATTCCTAACCTTAACCCTAACACTAGCCCTAACCTTAATTTTAACACTCACCCTAGTTCTAATCCTAGCTATCACATCATGCCTAACTATAACCATAACCCAACCCTAGCCCTAAACCTACGGTTAGCCTTAATACTAATCCTAGCTCTAATCCTAGCCCTAATAAAGCTGTAACCATAATCCTACAAAACCCTTACCCTAAGACTAACTCCAACTTTCGCCATAACCCAATCCCTAGTTCTAGCACTGTCCCTTATGATAATCCAATCACTAGCCCTAATCCTAGCCTTTACCTGGATTTAACCCTAATTCTTAATCTAACCATAAACATAAGCCTAAACCATACACTAAAACTAGCTCTAACCCTAACGCTAATTTGAAAACAAGCCCTAACCATAGACCTAGCCTTCCAGCAAAGCTGAGCCATAGCACTGACCCTAACCCTTAACCTAAACCAAAACCTATCCCTACACCTAGCACTAAACCTAGCCCTAATTCAAGTCCTAACCCTAACCCTAGAACTAATACTGACCCTGTCTCTGACCCTAACACTGATCCTAGCTCTACACATCACCATATCTGTAAAGCTAACCCTAACACTAGACCTCGCACTAAACCTAACACTAAAACAAGCCCTAAATGTAATGCCAGTTCTTACATTAGCCATAGCCCTAAACCTAACACAAACCTAGCTCTAATCCAAAGCATAACCCTAGCTTTAACCCTAACCCTAAGCCTGGCCCTATCCCTAGTCCTAACCCTATCTCTAATCCTATCCCTTACCCTAAGCCAAACCCTCACCCTATTGCTATCCTAGTCCTAATCCTAATCCTAAGCCTACCCCCAAACCTAACTTTATTACTAGTCCTAAACCTAGCCTTCATTTTAGCTCTAAAATTAACCCAAACCCTAATTCTAACCCTGACCCTTATTCTTACTCTAACACTAAACCTAGGTTTAAACTTGACCTAACCCTTATCCAAAACCTAACACTAGCCCTAGCATTAACCTTATACTTAAACCTAATGCTAACACTAGCCCTAGACCTAAACCTAATTCTAAACATAGTCATAACCCTAGCCCTAGCCCTAACAATAACCCTTAACCTAACCCAAACACTAACCTACACCTAGACCTAACCCTAGTCCTCATTCTGAACCTAACCCTAAACTTAATCCTAACCTGAACTCTGACACTTACCCAACAAACCCTAGCTCTAAACCTTATCCTAACCCAAAAACTAACCCTAACAATAGATGAACTCTAAATCTAGCAATAACCATAACTCTAGCTCTTTAATTACTAATATACCTAACACTAGCCCTAAACCTCACCCAAAACCTAGCACTAATTGTAGCCTTAAACCTAAACCTAAGCATAACTCTAACCATAAACCTAACCCTAAACCTGACCTAACCCTCGTCCTCCACCTAACCGTAGCTCAAACCCTTAACCTTACCATAAACACAACCCTAGCCCAAAACCAAAACCTCACCCTTACCCTAGCCATAACCTTAACTGTAACCATAGCCCCATCCCTAGCTCTAACTCTATCCATTACCCTAACCATAACCCTAAACCTAATGCTAACCCTAGCCCTAAACTTAATCCTAACCCTACCCTAGCCCTGACTGTAATCCTAACCCTCACTCTAGCCCTAACCCTAGCTCAATCCCTAACCCTTAAACTTAAGCTAACCCTAAGATTATCCAAAGGCCTAACCCTAACTCTAACGCTAGCCCTAATCCTAACCTTAACCCTAGCCATAATCCTAACTCAAACCCTACTCATTAACCTAACCCTAAACTTAACCCTAATGATAACATTAGACCTAAAGATAAACTGTTGAGAGCCACAGCTGAAGGAGCCCCAGCAAACGTCCAGCTTAGTGGCTCATAGCTGCCCCAGAAAACTTGCAGCTGATTGGCTTACTGTGGGCCCAGCGAACTTCCACTGACAGCTGATTGGCTCCTCTGCTGTGATGCTCATTGGACTGTTTCCCCGCCCTTTCAGCCCATGGAGCTGCTCATTGGGGAACTCTTTTTCTCTCTGCCCATGTGACCCAGCCAATCAGCCTCAAGAGCAGGAAGAGTGGGGGGTGGAGAGCCTCGCTGGAAGCCAGTGGTGGCAGTTAGGCTCTGAGGGAATTCCTGAAGAGCTCGTGTGGTGTGGAGTGTGTGTTCTATAAATAAAGTTTGTTTCTGCTTGTCAAGTGGCTCTTCAATTGTGCCCAGCCGGACTGTGGAATTTGGAGGCCTGCACAGGGAACGACTGAGGGTAAGTGATAAGGTAAACTGCTCGTACCTGAGGGCAGGGCGAGAGGATGGGTAGCCATTTTAAGATTCTTCTTTTGTTTTGTTTTACTTTTGTTTTAAGTTGCCTGTCCTTGGAGATAGGTGAGACAGAAGAAAATCCGCTCATATCTGAGGAAAAACTATTTGTGTCTGAGGAACAGATAGAGAGAAAGGATGGATGGACCTTTCAGGAGGGTAGAAAGGCTTATATAATGATTTTTTTTTCCATTTTTTTTTCATTCTGTTTCGGTTTTGTTTGGTGTTATCTTTATGGGTTGTATTATAGTTATAGTAGAAATATGAGATAAGAAATTAGTAAAAAAACAAAAAACAAAAAAACTGAAAGAGTGTTAAGTAAATTGTTAGAGGAAGGAGGCATCCCAGTAAAATCAAGAGCAGTCAGGACATACGTTAATACAATACAAAAAAGGAGACCATGGCTTTTTAGGAGGAGTTGTTAAATATATCACAATGGAACCATCATGGTGAAAATTTAAAAAGAATAGAAAAGAATAGCCCAGGAACTCTGCCAGTTGGCACATTGTCATTGTGGGTGTTGGTATCTTGTTTGCTTAGTCCAAAGCCTTTAGTTCAGACAATGGTTGAGGAAGGAGAAGACATATTGATTCAAGTAAAAGAGAAGGTCTCTTGAGCTAGTCAGACATAGGAAAAAATTCAAGTAAAAGAGAAAGTCTCTCAAGCTAGTCAGACAGAGGAAGGAAGTTTAGAACAGAAAAAGCCATCAGGGGAAAAGTTACAAAAGGAGACTGCTACTAACAGCTTTCTATCACCAGAGGGCATAAGTATCCACTCAACAGCGCCACCTACATATGCTGGGAGGCCCCCAACCCCCACAGTTGATAGATGGGATTCTGAAACATGACCTCAAATATTAGCATGCCCTGTATTTGAGCAGGCAGGAGGGCAGCAAATTCACCATGCTTTAGATTTCAAAACAGTGAAGCAGCTAAAAAAGGCTGCAACAACCTATGGTCCTCAAGCACCCTTCACTGTAAGCATGGTCGAATCCATTACCAAATTGAATATGATGCCAGCAGATTGGACTAGTGTGTGTAAAGCTGTGCAAAGTGGAGGACAATACCTGTTATGGAAGGTTGCCAATGAGAAATTTTGCAAGGAGACGGCTAGGCAAAATGCAGCAGCTGGCTTTCCCCATAGAAATCTAGATATGTTGTTGGGAAAGGGACCTTATGTGGATCAACAGCAACAAATTGCATATGATCCTGCCATATACTTACAAATTTCTGTAGATGCTGTTAGAGCATGGAGGACTTTACAAGGACATGGAGGTATACAAGGTCAATTATCTAAGGTAACACAAGGAGCTAATGAAACTTATGCTGAATTTGTAGATAGGCTTATTCAAACAGCTACCAAAGTTTTGGGGAATACAGAACAAGGAATGCCATTAATAAAACAACTGGCTTATGAGCAAGCGAATCGTTGGTGTAGAGAAGTCATTAGACCATGGAATCATGAAGATTTAAACACATATATTAAATTATGTAGAGGCATTAATGAACAAGGGCCAAGTCTTGGAAGCTGCAGTAAAACAGGCTTTAGATGCAAGAGCAAAAACATGCTACAATTGTGAACAAAGAGGACATTTTGAAAGGAATTGCCCCATAGGAGGAGGGTTTAACAAAACTAGGTATAAAAGGAATCGACTACTGGGTATTTGCCCATGATGCCATAGAGGGAGACATTGGGCTAATGAATGCCATTATCAAACCACCATAGAGGGTACTCTGTTATCAAAAAAACGAACAGGGACCAGATGTATATCCACAATATCATGGAGAAAGGCAATGGGCTCCATTGCCAAAAAACGGACAGTGGGGCCCAATGCTCCGGGGCCCAAGACCACAAATATACGGGGCACTGGAGTAACCCAGCAACACCATCAGGGTAGTGCCCAGGACACATTATCCATTAGATCCCTCACTAGACAAAAGAGAGGAAGCACAGAATTGGACATCTGTGTCTCCGCCAGAACAGTACTAACTCCAGAGATGGTATTTCAAATCATACACACAGGGGTAAAAGGACCTCTTCCCCAAGGAACAGTAGGCTTATTATTAGGATGCAGTTCTTCTACTCTAAAAGGACTTATGATAAGTCCTGGGGTAATTGATCCCGATTATGAAGGTGAAATAAAAATCATAGCCAGTTCTCCAAGGGGTATATCATTAATTTGACCAGTATATAGAATAGCACAGTTATTAATAATACCCAGCCTACATGATAAATTTTACAGTCTTACTGTAGAAGGAGGTTCCAGGGGATTAGGCTCCACGGGTGTAGATTGGGCTATGCTTTCTTTAAATTTAGATTCTCTCCCCATGCTAAGACTAAATATTCAAGGACATGAATTTAATGGGCTACTGGATACATGTGCAGACCTTAGAATCATCTCTCTTCAAGAATGGCCAAAACATTGGTCATTACAGCAAGCCTCTCAAATGCTTCGAGTCCTAGCAGTGGCAACTAATCTCCATATAAGTGCAATGGTATTAGATTGGAATGATCCTGAAGAATGTGAAGGAACTATACAGCCATATGTATTGGATCATCTTCCCGTAAATTTATGGGGACGAGATTTTCTAGATCAATTAGGACTAACATTAACAAATAACATCAATTCAAATGTGTCCACTATTATGGATAAACCAGGTTTTAGGAAAGGGAAAAAAATTAGGAGAACAAGAACAAGGTATAGCAGAACCAATACAAAGAGATCAAGGAATAGACAGATATGGATTGGATTTGCAGGAGGGGTCACTGAGACAATAAAAATTACTTGGAAATCAGAAAGACCAGTATGGGTTCCTCAGTGGCCCTTGACTAAAGAAAAAGTACAAGCAGCCCATCACCCGGACAAACAACAATTAGCAGAAGGACATATACAACCTTCTGTATCTCCCCATGACACTCCCATTTTTGTCATCAAAAAGAAATCTGATGAGATGTTTATTATGGGACCTGCTCAATCGTGGGTTCCTCAATTTTCTGCTTTGACAAAAACCTGGTATGTTTTAGTTATAGATATTAAAGATTGTTTTATTTTTTCAATTCCAATTCATCCTGAGGATAGTCCACGTTTTGCATTTACTATCCCTGCACTGAATCATGAAGGTCCTGATCAGAGATATGAATGGAAAGTACTCCCTCAAGGGATGGCTAACAGCCCAACTATGTGTCAAATATATGTTAACAAAGTAATCCAGCCACTTAGAAATCAAAATCCTGAACTACAAATATTTCACTATATGGATGATGTATTATTAGCACACAAAGATAAAAACACATTGCTAGAATGTTATGCCACACTTACAAACTTATTAAAAATTATAATCTAGAGATAGCAATAGATAAAGTACAATTACATTTTCCAATTAATTATTTAGGAGTTCTATTATCCTAACCATGGTCCCTCCACCAAAAATTCAAATACAAGTAGATCAACTCAAATCACTTAACGACTTTCAAAGTTATTAGGAGACATAAATTGGATAAGGCCTTATTGAGGCATAACAACAGGAGAGTTGGGACCTTTATTTGATATCCTAAAAGGTCCATCAGATTCAAATTCACCCCAAATGTTAACACCTGAAGCAAGAAAGACATTAAAAATCATTGAAACATACATGTAAAATATGCATTTGGATAGAATTGATAAAAGTTGGCCTTTATTATTTATTGTACTACCAACAAAAAATATAACTACAGGAGTATTTTGGCAAGAGTGTCCATTATTATGGATACATTTATCTTTACATACATTCTAACACTATTCTTACTAGGTATCCTGAGGCTGTAGGACAATTAATACTCAAAGGAATAAAAGCAGCAAAGGGAGTGTTTGGAATTTCTCCCAATAAAATTATTACTCCATATACTATGGATCAAATTGATGAGTTAGCTAATGAGTTAAATACTTGGGCAATAATCATTTGCAAATCTAATGTTTCATTTGATAACCACTTACCATCTAATCCTTTATTCTCTTTTTGGTCATTGCATCCTGTAATTCTTCCAAAAATGACAAGAAAAACAACTATGTTGAATACTCCAAATATATTCACTGATGGGTCAAATAATGGTAAAGCAGCAGTAGTTACACCTCATAAAGCTTTTACATTTTAGTACCCAAACAATCAGCTCAAAAGGTAGAGCTTAATGCAGTATTACAAGCTTTTGTGATGTTTAAAGATTCTGTATTTAATGTATTTTTCGATAGTATATAGTTAATGCTATAGTATCCCTTGAAGATGCTGATAGGATTTCCCCTTTCTCTACTGTTTTCTCTTTGTTTTCCACTATACAAAGTCTAATCTGGACAGAAAAGATCCATTCTTTATAGTACATATCAGGGCACATACAGGATTACCTGGATGCCTTAGTTTAGGCAATGATTTAACAGATAAAACTACACATGACATACCTATTTTCTCTACACTGGAAGAAGCTACAAATTTTCATAAAAAGTTCCATGTCAATGCTAATACTTTACAAATGTGTTTTAAAATAACTAAAGAACAAGCTAGACAAATAATAAAACAATGTCAAAATTGTGTGACGTTTTTACCACAAGTAAATCTTGGAGTCAATCCTAGAGGACTGATACCTAACCATATTTGGCAGATGGACGTCACACACTTGCCAGAATTTGGAAAATTAAAATATTTGCATGTTACATTTGATACTTCTTCCAGATTTTTGATTGGCTCTCTTCATACCTGAGAAAAAATAAAGATATTATAGCTCATTGCTTACAAAATTTTGCCATTGTAGGCGTTCCAAAAAAATTATAAACAGATAATGGTCCTGGCTATACTTCTACCTTTTAAAAAAAATTTTGCTCATCATTTGACATTACTCATATAACAAGAATCCCATACAATCCACAAGGACAAGGCATAGTTTAAAGACCTCATCAAACTATTAAAATGTACTTATTAAAGCAAAAAGAGGGAATTGGGAAGTGGTATATATCCCCCAAAGATAAACTTAAAATAACCTCTTTTACTCTAAACTTTTTAAATTTGGGTTCATCAGGGCTTAGTGCTGTGAAAAGGCATATGTGTCCAAAAAATGCACATAAGCCCAAGGTACTTTGGAAGGATATTCTAACAGGACAATGGAAAGGTCCTGACCAAGTAATTGTCTGGAGTTGGGGGGTCTGTTTGTGTGTTTCCACAGGGAGAACAGCAGCCAATTTGGATTCCAGAGAGATTAAATAAGGTCCTGACCCAGTTATTGTCTGGAGTCTGGGGTCTGTTTGTGTTTCCATAGGGAGAACAGCAGCCAATTTGGATCCCAGAGAGATTAACTAAAGTGAGTTCTACAGAACAAAAAGAAGATGATTTGGCTCAAATCCATAACAGCTGATATCCAGAACTCCAGTTTGGCTATCCTTATATCTGCGACAGTGGTTCTCCCACACCTGGAGGCTAATAAAACCAGGATGTTTTTTTTCAATATCTATTTTATTATTGCACTTTCCCATATCATGAAATTCTATTTTGTTTTTTGAGCTCATATAGAACTAGGTTAATGTTTTGCTAATCAGTTCTATTTTTGACTATAGAGTTTTTAAACATTGCAATGGAGATTTCACCTGTAAAGAGTTATAAGGCATTTACTATTGTTATGTGTTGTGTGTATTATATTATGTGTGCACACTTTTGTTTTGTGTTTTATGTTTGTATATGCATATGTCCATATATCATATATGATGAGCGCTCATGAAAAAATAGATCCAAATATTTCTTTTTATTCACGTGATTTACATGGTTTAATTTCAATTGGGTAAACAGCTGTTGAGGATTGTTTGAATATGTGAACAAAAAAGGAGGTTTCCAGATATGTTTGTTTACTTTCACCTTTCCTTTTCATTATATTTAATAATTCTGTTCAGGATAATGTAAATTGTTCAGAAAATTGTTTTCTTTTAGTGCCTGCTGGAAGGATACATAATTTTATCTTTAGCCATGATTGCCAGAATTCCTATTTTCACCCCTGTGCCGGTGAAGACAAAGATAAAATTAATCTACAGCTTCTACAATAGCTATCACTGAACTGCTTGCATAACTTGCATGGACTATATATCACTTGCATGCATTGTGAACTATCTCTTGGTGCAGTGACTTGTGGTAGTGTTGGAGTATTTTTGCTGATGGTGTCACCGGTGGTACAATTTTTCCAAAAGGAGCTGTCAATTGGCTTGGTGTATCCTCCTCCCTTCTGTTTGTGATGGTTGTTCAGCAAAAATTTGGGGGCCAACAGAGTTGAGGCAAAGAACCTCACCCCCCCACTGGTACAAAGGCCTATCCACAGGTGTGGCTGTATGCTGGACCGGTAATCAGTGACGGGTAAGATCCAAATGCAATGGTACCAACATAAGACAGGAGGCTGACGCCTTGAGGTCAGCTCATCCAATGACAGGTAAGCTCTATATGTTTTATTGGACAACCTCAGGCAGGCACAATTCCTAAGCCACATGCTTGTTGTTTAAACAGAGAGGGGGAGATGTTGAAAGACACAGCAAAGGTGCCCAAGCAAACTTCCAGCTGATTGGCTCACCTTGGCCCCATCAAACTTCCAGCTGCCAGCTGATTGGCTCCTCTGCTGTGATGCTCATTGGGCTTTTTTCTTGCCCTTTCAGACAATGGAGCTGCTCATTTGGGGACTCTTTTGGCTCTGCCCACGCGACCCAGCCAATCAGCCTCAAGAGGAGGAGGAGTGGTAGGTGGAGAGGCTAGCTGGAAGCCGGTGGTGGCAGTTGAGTTCTGAGGGAATTCCTGAAGAGCTCCTTTGGTGTGGCGTGTGTGTTCTAAAAATAAAGTTCATTTATGCTTGAAAAGTGGCTTGTGAATTGTGCCCAGCCAGACTGAGGAAATAAACCTACCCTAACCCTAAACATAAACCTAACCCTAGAACTAACAGTGAACCTAACCCTAATCCTAAACCTAAGCTAGCTCAAATTCTAACCCTAACCCTAAACCTAACCCTAACACTAACCTAAATTTTACCTAACTCTAACCTGAAATCTAAACCTATTACCATAATCCTAATAATAATCCTAGCCGTAACCCTAACATTAACCCAAACCCTATGCCTAACCCTGACACTTATTCTTACTGTAACACAAACCTATGTTTAAACCTGACCCTAACCCTTATCCTACACCTAAAACTAGCCCTACCATAAACCATGACCGTAACCCTATACCTAACCCTAAATTAAACTCAGCCTTCTCATTAACCCAGCTCAAATCCTAAACCATACCCAAAACCTAATTCTAACTCTAACCCTGGTGCTATCCATGACCCTAACACTAACTCTAGCCCTAATCCTAACCATAGCTCTAGCCCAAATCCTAAATCTAACCCTATGAATTACCCTAACAATACCATAAATCTAATGCTAATCCTAGGCCTAACCCTAAAACTATCACAAACCAAAACCATATCCATTACTCTAAACCTAACCTGAACCCTAAACCTAACCCTACCAATTACCCTACCTGTAACTCTAACCTTAATGTTAATTAGAGCACTAAACCTAAACCTTAACCTAACCCTAACCCAAAGCCAGACAACGACCTTAATAATACATTTAGCTCTAAACTTGACCCTTTCCCTAAACGTAACACTTAATTTTGACCTAGCCATAAACCTAACCCTAAGACTATCCCTAACTGTAAACCTAGACCTGACATTAGCCAAAGCCCTAATTCTTGCCCTAAACCTAACACAAAACCTATTCCTAACCCTAGCGTTAAAACTAGCCTTAATCCTAAACCAAACCAAAACCCTAGCCCTAACCCAAAAGCTAATCTTAAAACCAGCCCTAACCCTGAACATAGTACTGAAACAAAAGCAAGTAACAGGCTTAACACTAAACCTTAACTTAACCCAAAAACTAGCACTACACCTAGAAATAACCCTAGCCCTAATTTGAGTCCTAATCCTCACCTTAAAAATAACACTGACCCTGACTCATATCCTAACACTCACTCTAGTTCTAAACAGCAGCTTAAACTTAAACCAAATCCAAACAGTAACCCTAGCCCTAATTCGAGTCCTAACCCTAACTCTAAAACCAACCCTGACCTGATACTTATCGTAACACTCACCCTAACTCTAAACAGCACCCTAAATTTAAACCAAATCCTAACAGTAAACCTAGCCCTAATTCGAGTCCTAACCCTAACCCTAAAACTAACCCTGACCTGACTCATATTCTAACACTAACACTAGCTGCAAATATCAGTGTAACATTAAACCTAACCCTAACACTTGATATTCCCCAAATCCTAACCCTAAAACTAACCCTAATTGTAACCCTAGTTCTTATATTAGCCATTGCCCTAAACCTAGCCTTAAATCTCACACAATAACTAGCCCTAATCTGAGCACTAAACCTAGCTTTACCCCTAACCATAACCCTAACCCTAGCCCTAAACCGTCTCTAAAACTATCCCTTACTCTAAGCAAAATACTATTCCTAATGGTAACCTTAGACCTATCCCTAATTCTTAGGCTAACCAAATATTAAGCCTATTAATAGTCCTAACCCAGATCTCATTCTAGTTCTAAACCTATCCAAAACCCTAAACCTAACCCTGACCCTTATTCTGACCATAAAACACATCCGAGGTCAAAACCTGACTCTAACCCTAAACCAAAACCTAACACTAGCCCTACTGGTAAACTTATACCTTAACCTAACCTTACCATTAGCCCTAGATCTAAACCTAATTCTAAATCTAGCCTTAACTCTAGTTCTAGACCTATACAAAATCCTAGCCATAGCCCTAACTATAATACTTAACATAACCCAAACACTAACCCTACCCTAGACCAAAAACTAGTCCTAATTCTGGCTTTAACCCTAACTTTAACTCTAACCCAAACACTGATCCTGCCTTTAACACTAAACGTACCTCTAAACCTGACAATAACCAAAGCACAAATCCTAATTCTAGACCCAGACAAAACTTGAACACTAAAACAAGCCCTAATCATAACCCTGACTCTTACATTACCCATAGCCCTAACCCTAGGCCTGAAACTAACACTAAACATAGAGGTAATCCAAGGCCTAAACCTAGCCCTAAGAATAACACTAACCCTAACCCTAGCCCTAACCTAAACCTAGCCCTCACCTTAGTCCTAACCATAGCTCAAATCTTACACCTTACCCTAAACATAAATGTAGACCAATCACTAACTCTAACCCTAACCCTAACTCTAATCCTAAACTCAACCCTAGCACTAAACCTAGCTCTAAACCTACCCATTACCATAACCCTAAATTTACTTATAATCCTATCCCAAACCCTAACTTTAAACCTAACTCTAATCGGAAAACTGACCCTAACCATAACCCTAAATTAAAAACTCGGCATAGCCCTAAATCTAGCTCAAACACTAAACCTAACCATAAACCTAAGCATAACCATAGCTCTAATCCTAACCCTAAACCAAAATCTAACCCTAACCCTATATCTAACCCTATCCATTTCCCTAACCCTAAATCAAACCTTAATGATAACACTAGCCCTAACTCTAACCCTAACACTAACCCTTCCATAATCCTATCCGTAGACCTTACCCTAAAACTAACCCTCTCCCTAGCATTAACCCTAGCTCAAAACCTAAACCTTATACTAACCATAATCCTAAACCTAACCCTAGTTCTGAACTAACCCTAACCATAACTTAAGACCTATTCCTAAAAAAATAACCCTAGTTCTAATCTAAGCTCTAATCCGATCTATTACCATAAAATAACCCTTA